>NW_006159640.1:1407514-1412713 GCF_000334495.1 Tupaia belangeri chinensis
AGGGAACCACGCTCTACCACTTACCCAAATGTATGTGTGTGATATTTGGAAGGTGGAAATCATTACGAGGCAGAGATCTCGCTTTTGCTGCTTCTGCTTGTTTTGTGGGTGTGAATGTCCGCAAAGATTTTAAATTGCTGCAGCAATCTATTTTTCAGAAGATGAGTACCTATAGTAAGTTAGGTTTGGGCAAGACACCTGAGATGTGGCAATGAGTGATATATGGTCCTCGTTGTCTGGGCAGGGATAACCAAATTCAACTGTCAATTGTACTATGATGGAGGTAAATGCAGGCTGCTTTTTAGCCTGGTCTCAGAGAATCCTTCTAGAAGAGCTGATCCTTGAACTGTGGTTTCAGGGATTCGTGTGACTTGGTCAAGCAGGGATATGCGGGAAAAACATTTTAGACAGAGGAAGAGCATTTTCCAAGTATGGATGCAGCAGAAGAGCAAGGAGGAAACTGAGAAGCAGAATTAATTGGCAGGGGGGCTGGCAAGGCGTGTGGGTGTTGAGGCACTGGACTCCCACATGGCCAACCATGGTTTGTGTCCCGGACCTGGCAGCTTGCTTTCTCACTTTCTCTCTCTTTCTCTGGTCAAATTAAAAAAAAAATAGTAATAATAAATAATAAATAATAAATAAAACTTAAAAAAATTAATTGGCAGGAATCTTGACCCTTTCTCTACAAGATGCACTGCAGGATCTTGTAGGAAGCATGATCCTTTATCTGTCCTTTAATTGAACTACTCTGGTGCTGGGCAGTTCTAGACTCAGGAGGCAGCTACTCACCCCTACCAATAAGCGGGCATAGAATGAAAAGTTGGTATGGAAATAATATAGTTGCAGCCATGATCTAGCAGACTCTAACAGATTCCTATAAGCCTGATGGGAAAGAATGAGAGATTTTTATACAGTGAACTCTGAAGAAGCCCATATTCATTTAAGTCTTATTATAAGCACATGCCTTATATAATCATGCTAGTTAGTGCTGTGTGTGCCTTATCCCACTCACAAAGCCTCCTGGAAAGCTAGGATTTATATTTATCCATGGTTGCTCTGTCTGTAATCAAGAAGTTTTGCTTTTGACTCCTGCAGCAGTTTTCATTTAAATAAAAATAAAATTGGAATCAAATGCTGTGCTTTGAGGAGCTGCTCCGCTCCCCTTGCCATTTGCTAATCAGCCCTTCTCATTATTTAACCTCTGAAATCAGAGCCTTTGAAACTGATGACTATAACTGCCTACATGGCATCCATTTGTTTATTGACTTATTCCCTACCTCCCCTGTGAAACTGTCCCACATGACAGGATAATATTTCCAGCTAAATAAGTATTTCTTAAGGTGTGGACTCCACACCATGCACATGAGAATCACTGGAAAGTTTACTAAAAATGATGACTCCCAGATCCCACACAGACTTTTTGCATCAGAATTTCTGGAATTAATGTTCAGATATCAGTATTTTAAACAACCTCTGGTTGGTTCCTGTGACTATTCACCTATTATGTGCATTTGCTCTGAATACTGTTTAGCTGTGCTGGAGTTCAAAGAGGAAGGAGATAGTTCCTGCTCCCCATCCACGGTCTCTTGGGTAACAAATACACATACTCGTGTCATCCAAACTGATATGTGCAGGGATGGAGCTCACACAAAGTGATGTCACGTGTTTACATGTGTTAAGAAACAATTCTGGCATGGTGGTGTGTGAGGGGACAGGAACTTTGCTGCTATTAATAAAAAAGTCAAAATTTGCAAGTAATTTTTAATAAAATGCATATTAAATCTAATCTAACATTTTCCTATATTATTTAAAAACTTTTTTGTTATGAAAACTTTTGAACATATACATAAGTTATACACCTATGGTAAAACAATAATAACAACAAGTATACTTTTAGTATAATAGTATTTTAGTATATTTGATAAATTTTGTATAGCCAATATATATATCAGGACTTGGTGTCTCTTGCTTCCTCACCCTTTCAGCCCCCCAATTCTGCCTAGTAGTTTACTTTTTCAAATGCCAGGTCTTGTGTTCTTTAATTCGTACATAGTTCTGGACATATATTAGGAATACAAAGATTGTTTTAACTATCCATAAGATTATCATCACACCTCAAGAAATTCACTGTAAAGCCTTAGTGTCTTATTCAGATTCCTCTAAGTATCTCACGTACGTGTTATGTTGGTTGCTCAAATCAGTATCTGAAGATCTACATATATTACATTTGGTGGTTGTGTTCTTAAGTCTTTTGTAATATGGAACAACCTTTCCACCTTTCCCTGACCCCTTCCTTTATTTTTTTAGATTTTTGCCATAGGGCATGTGAATTCACCTGAGAGAGACAAAAAGAGAGCTGGATAGTGAGAAATCACTCATGGCTAGCTGCTATGCTGCAAACTTTTCTTCTCCATTCTTCTCTTGGGATTTTGAGCATGCACACTTTCAAGCCACCAAATCCTGAGACTCAAATCTTGGAGTCAATCTTGTGAGATCCAGTGCCTTAATCTCCTCATCACTTGCTGGCCTGACCCCTTCTTTTTTAATGTCATTTTCTTACTAAAAAAAAAAAGCCAGGTCTTAAAGAAAGTCCCACAAGCTAAATATGTCTGTTTGCTTCTTTGTAGTGTGATTTAACTGACTTTTCTACTCCTCCTAGTTATAGTAAACTAGCAAGTAGTACTCAAATTTTGTTTCGATTCAAGTCTAAGATTTTTTTTTCTCAAGAATATTTCATTTTTGGTGCTTTGTATTTCATGCTGTGTGATATTAGAAGGCACATAAAGTCTGACTGTTGTATTTTTAATGATGTTAATTCATCCAAGGGTTCAGATGGTAACATTCTGATAGCTCCATTCTAAAGTTTCTCTTTAACCTTTCATTTAATGGTTTTATCTATGGATAATTTTTGCTTGAATCAGTGATTTCATTGGGGTTGGAACTTAAAAGTTTTTCTAATTCTCTCATCCTTTCAAATGTATCAAATAGAATTCTTCTGTAAGAAGCCATTATGTGCATAAACAATGAATATCCGACTGCTGACATCTATGTAATTCAGGAAAAACAGAATAAATGTTTCTGTCCCTTTAACAGTTGATTTTCACAGTTAGAACTGGTAACAGGCTAAAACTAATGAAGAACATTGAGGTTAATTATTGTTTTCGGGTACCATTATGACCACGTGGGTTTTATATGCAACTTGTTTCAATACAGTACAGACATCATTTCTAGTAGAAGAAACCCCTGGAGTTTTTGGGCTCCAGACCTTAATCATTGTTCATTTTCTTGAGGAGCCTCTATTTTTTTCTCAACAGGTACTAGCATTAGTAAGCCCCAATTTGAGTTCTATCTATGCACACTGCTGTGGGCTTATAATTGCTTCTGGGCCCTTTTAGTGGGCAGAGCTGGAAAATACCTACGTTAGAAGAAATCATACATTCAAAGTAATAATTTCCAACCCAAATATAGTGGTATGGAACTTAATTTAACTTTATTTGATTTATACCTGTATCTCTTTTCTCCTACATGAAGAGTCTTAGTTCCTGATACAATTAACATAAGCACATATTTTGCTATACCCATACTGTATTCCTATTCTCTTTTCACTCTCACTTACTTGCATTCCAGTATAAGTTCTTGAGTGGGAGTTAACGGGGTGAAGTTTCAGCTACTATAATGCTTGCTAATATTTGTCAGGTACTTATTATGTGGTGGGAAAAACTTAAATGGCTGATGTTTGAATGGTTAATGCATTTAATCCTCACGCCAATTCTATGAGATGGGTACTGTTATTATTTCCATGTTATAATTGGGGAAACCAATGAACCAAGAGGTTTAATAACTTTCTTGAGATCACACAAATAGTAAAAAGTGGAACTGCACTTTGAATAGACCCCTTGGACTGTTGGAACCCCTACTCTTAACCATGGAGAAACATTGGCTATATGAAGCTCTCTGTTCTAGGTCAGAGTATAAAAAGAAGTTGGGAATTCGAATATCCAAGGCTCTCCACACCTACCACTTTTCGCTTTCCATACTGATTAACTGTAGCCCATTTTTCCCCTCTATACTTTACTATAGAAGATCGTAGGGTTTTAATGAATACTTACAGATCTACTTTGTAGTTATTTATTCAGTAAACCAGTAACTCTGAAGCACAATCTGATGTACATGTAGGCTAAATAGAAAAGAAGGTCCATTTTGATCACGATTTTTAGGACACCAGAGTATTCCTGATTCAATATTATGTGTGTGTGTGTGTGTGTGTGTGTGTGTGTCTGTGTCTGTGTATACATATATGTGTGTGTACATACATACATAATTCAATATATATATATATGTGTGTGTGTTTAATAAGCACTTCTTGTTCCAAAAATATTCTAATATCTTACCAATCTTTTCAATTTTATTAAATCTTAGAATTGAGGCTGGGTAGTTAAGTGTAAAGTGCATAAAAGACTTGGCTCTCATGAATTATTTTCATATACAAGAATCTAGGAGGAGCTCATTAGAAGCATTGATCACAAGAATGCATTGGGGTTGTAGGATTCTGGGTTCAAGTTTTAGAGAGAGAGTATTTACTCAAAACGACTTGAGGCAGCATGGCTTAAGTGATAATGGGACTGTCCAGAGTAGCAAAAATCTTAGCCAAGAAAGAAAAGTGACACATTAAGTTATACTATTAAAGCAAGAAGAGCAAGGACAGAAACAAGAAAATAAAAAAAAACCTATAGAAGTCCAAAGTTTATAGAAGTTCAGTAACACAATAGAATCAGATGTGTTTTGGATAAGAGCAATTCTGACTTAAGGTGGTGATGAAAGAAGGAAGTGTACTCAAGTCTCATTTATATGTCACTTAGTGGGGACTTAATGAGTTTGACATTTTGCTACACCAAACTGGCCCACAGACCCATCTCTGTCTTATTTCAGACCTACTGTGTCAGAAAGCATCTCCATTTTAGCAGGATTCCAGGAAGATTGAGGAACACACAAAGTTTGAGGAGTACAGATTTAAGGGACTTTGCCAGTGGCAACTCTGTGACTTAAGAAGCCCATTTTCCTCTCCAGGTTTTCAGTTCATCAGTTGTAAAATGCACAAGACACAGGTAAACTTAAAAAAAATTTTTTTTTTTATTGGAATCTCTCTTTTGGACTGTGCAGCCAATGCTGGCTCTTTCCTTGGCATGAAAGTAGAGCACA
>NW_006159640.1:1412848-1454910 GCF_000334495.1 Tupaia belangeri chinensis
TTTTTTTTTTAATTGGAATCTCTCTTTTGGACTGTGCAGCCAATGCTGCCTCTTTCCTGGCATGAAAGTAGAGCACAGCATGAAGGGTCTGGAGTGTTTGGGTGCAGCCATGTTGATAGAGCTCCCAGAGTTGTGTAAGGTCATGAAGTGCAGAACTAGTAGCCAGGCAGTCCACAGCCTGAGCTGGACCACAGCAGGCACCTCTTCATGGAGATAGATAAAATGCTTCCTGATCAGTAATGGAGGGACCAAGTGATACAGGCCAGAGGTGAGGGGAGTAGCTCCCTGCATCGTGATCCCTGACCAATAGGCAAAAGAAACCAGGATGAGCAAGGCAGATATATATATTTTTCTCCCTTCTGTAAACTTTACTGAGTTGCAGTGTCACCTTGAAAACCTTCTAGAAAGTCAAAGCTGCTGAAGGAATGGACATCTCTTTGTGGAATGAACACATCTCTTTGTCGTTCCTCATGAAGTGTGGCATCGTAACAATACACACATCACATTCACCCATTTAGTTTTCTCTCACTTCTTTTTTTTTTTTTGGCTATAGGGCGCGTGCGCTCACCAGACAGACAGACAGACAGAAAGCAAGAAATCACCCCCCCAGGGGGGATGGCCATGCTGCAATCCTCTCTCCTCCATTCTCCTCTCGGGATATAGGGCATGCACGCACACACGCCCAGTGTGAGTTTTAAGCCACTGGGTCCAGGACGCGAACTGCGGTTGGCTGCATGAGAGTCCAGCAACATAGCCATTACACTAACTGCTGGTCCCAGTTTTCTCTCACTTCTTTTTTTTTTTTGGCTATAGGGCGCGTGCGCTCACCAGACAGACAGACAGACAGAAAGCAAGAAATCACCCCCCCAGGGGGGATGGCCATGCTGCAATCCTCTCTCCTCCATTCTCCTCTCGGGATATAGGGCATGCACGCACACACGCCCAGTGTGAGTTTTAAGCCACTGGGTCCAGGACGCGAACTGCGGTTGGCTGCATGAGAGTCCAGCAACATAGCCATTACACTAACTGCTGGTCCCAGTTTTCTCTCACTTCTGTTTTTCTTTTTTACACTGGTTTTGCTTAGCTCACACCTCCAAAATGAAGTACCAGTACGTTAATTCTTAACTCACACTGCGTTCTAGAGGATAAAGTCTGAATTAGATGTCTAATCCATTATGTTGTTTAATTTAGGAAAGTGCTGTCATCCCATTTTCTAGAATATGGAGGAATGATGTGCATGAGTTTTCCAAGGCCATGTGATTAGCCAGTGCTAAAATTGGATCATTATTCTATATATATTTAGCTCCAAATTTATGTACTTCTTTACTCAGATACAGAACTGAGATTTATGGAATGTCAGTTAACTTGCCACTTCTCCTACTAAGTCCTGACAAGCACACTACAGGGTAGATTATCACCCTCAAGTTACAGATGAAGAGACTAAGGTCCAGAAAACTCAGGGGATTTTCTCAAGGTCACGCACCAAATAAGTGATAGAACATGAACCCAGCCTGAGGTCTGCATCATTACCCAGTAGTTAACAAGCCTCCATGCCCTCACAAGTGTCTGTCTCTATCTTACTGTGACTTCTTGTGGCCTACGCTAATTAAATAATATAAGTCACTGTCACACAAAGTATGCTAATCAAAAATCTCAGAGAAAAGGCTTAAAATAGTTTTTAAACAAGACTTTCTCATGGTTCTCATTTCATCGAAATGTTTTTTATAGAGTTCTTCCTGGTAACCGACAGCAAAAGGCTCAAATCATCCCTCTTCATACCCTCACTTAAAAAAGAAACCACTGGAACTCTCAAAATACGATAGATAAGTGCCCACCTAGATAATCCAGAATAATCTCCACATCTCAAAATCTTTTACTTAAATCATATCTGAAGAATCTCTTTTGTCATGTAAGGTAGTATTTACATGTTCCAGGGAATCAAGGTATGGACATCTTTGGGGGCCTGCCATAAAGATGAAATGAAATAATGCATTTGGTAAGATGTCTGGTTGTACTGTAATCACTAAGTAAGCGTTAGGGATTCTAATTACCGTTGTTGCATGGCTATTAATTTTATCAGTAGCCCTGTGTGTAAAGCAAGGAAGGGAGGGCTACCCTACATTATGAATAAGACAATGGTACACAGAAATATGAAATAACTAGTTCTGATGGTAGGGCACATCACTAAGCTTTCGGTTTTGTATCTCCAGTACCCAGTATGGCGTTTAGTAAATTATAAGAGTCACTTTTGCTTTTGGATGACTTACTGTGTTTCAGAGGAAGCACTTTGCAAATGTTTCTCATTCCCGTAATAACTTTCTAAGGTAAGCATGAACTTGTTTCATAGTGGGGAAATGAAGGGTCTGAGGGAGTAAGAGCTGAAGGCTCTGAAGCTTGAAAGTAGTGCCGTTGAGACTTGAACCCAAGTTTTTTGTTTTTTCTTAACTTTCATAATTGGGAAAAAATGTTTATTTATTTATTTATTGCATGAGAGAGAAAGAACGACAAATAGCCCAACAGCATTTTTATGTGGTAATTCTCCCCTAGTCTCAGCCAGCCCGAATCACAGGCACTGACGTGCACAGGAAAGACATGGGATGTGAATCCCCGGAATGTTCTCATGCGGGTTCAGTCGAGTTACCACTGTGCCACTACCTGGCCTGAACCCAAGTTGTTTTAACTGTAAACCTGCCTATTTTTACCCTTACGTTCTGACCTACTCCTCTGCCTTACTTCATCAGGTCTAGCTATCCTGAGATTCCCCAGCGGGCTCTGTCCCACCAGCATTGTTATTTTCACTTTTTGATGTGGAGGTGAGGTTCTAAAAGGAAAATGACTTCCCCAAGGTCACGGAGACATCAGCGGCAGAGATGTGAGTCAGCCTGGGTCTGGATGTTTTTGTTTCTCCGATTACTGTGCTGCTACCATGAATGAAAGTGCCCATTCTAGCTTCACCCCATCTTCCTGTCTCACATGAGAGACTACTACTGATGCTACTGATTTACTGAACCTTAGGAATCAGGAGAGCAGTTGGTTTCCTGATGGCTGGACATGATTTTCCTCTGGGAATGAGAATTCTGTGTGGTCTGGGCCTCTATTTTCTCTTTAAGGACAGTGAAGAAAGGTGTCCACTAAGTTAATTATAAGAAAAAGCGAGTGAAGGTGAAGTGTAAACCATGAGGCAGGATGTATAAGGTAGGGCCATATTCTGGCATCTGTCTCCACTGATGTGATCCCATTTAGATCTATATTCTCTACCTAGGTCATTGCAACCCTTTCTTAATTATTGCTAGAGCAACATTCTTAAAAATCATATTTACTTAAAAACCTTTAACCAGTATCCAAGACCATATGCACTCCAGGCTTACACTGGAAAGTAAGATTTCCATTTCTCCCACCTGCCCTTACCTCCTCATACTGCTGAGGAATGTGGTCTTCCCAGAGGACCTTGGAATGTAAATAGCCCATTCACCTCTCTGGAATCAAGGTGAGCCTTTAGGAGGTCAGTGACTGCCCTGTGGCCCTTGCAGAATGCATGTGGGTTATGATCTCATTGCCTTTGCTATAGGGACACCATTGTGAATATTGCTCGCTCCATTGCATGGTGCCTTCTGCATGAAGCCTATGCAAGAAATGGTTGTAGAACTGCTGTGGGAAAATAATTATGGATTGGCTCTCCTTCTCTCTTTTTTGTTATGACTGCCAGGAAACTGGAAATCAAAATTGAAACTGTACATAGGAGCCACGTGAAACTTTATGGTCTGCAGATTTTGTGTCCTGTGTTCTTTCCCCGTATTAGTCCATGTTTCTTATGTATATGTTCTCTTATTCTCACTCATTATGCACATTTTCTTGGTCATCAGAAATAATTGAAATGAAAAATACAGGGTCTGGAATTGTAGCAGTTTATGTGTCAGGCAATTATGATCATCCTCATAAGTAATACTTATTGAATAATTGCTCTATGCGAGGCATTGTTTTAAATCCTTTATATGTATCATCTCATTTAATTCTTACACAAAAGTTACACTGTAGGTGCTATTATCATCTTTTTACAGATGTGGAAACTGAGGCATACAAAGATAAATGATTTGCCTACTATCAAGAAAGGAGCAAAATGACGCTTTGAAGGTGGGGCAATTTGACTCTTGAATCCAAGTCCTGAGCCATTAGGCATTTAGCTTTTCAGGAAATAAGGGAACTAGGCATAATCTATTCCAGTTTTACGTAGCTTGTCTTAAAAGGGAAGTGAGATGTGGTATAGGTCAGAGTCTTCTGAGGTTGATTTACTCATAGAAACAACTAGAATAACTGGTAGATATGACTGCAACAGAAAGCTCTAGAAGACGCCAGAAGACTCCACCATATTTGAGTGTGTTCTGGAATGGGGACATCTGTGAACAGAGTCAGGAGTTTATTTTTGGTCTGGTAACTCCATCATATATATCTACTCTTCTTTTTTACAAGTTCAGGCTTCAGCCAGGCCAATTATTTACAGTTCATACCTCTGCCAACTCACACACCATCTCTCCCTGGGTGTGAATTTTCTACTTTTCTTTCACTTCTAGGTTTTGCCTTATAACCCAGTCCATTTTTCAGAAAAAAAAAATCAAGAAATTCTAAGAGTGCTTTCTTGGGTTAGTTATCCTCTTATGACAGTCCCCAAGCTTGCAACTTGCTGTTTATTATTATTGTTATTATTATTAAAATGGCCTGTTTATTAGGCTCTCTTCTTTTTTAGGCTCTGAGGTCATTGAAGACAGGCAGTGTGTTTTATTCATTTATATATTATACTGGCCCAATGCTAATGCTTAGCAAGGGTTTGTTGAATGAACAATTTTGAGCATGTGAAATTTTAGTCATTAGGCTCTGTTTGTGCACAGAGTCTCTTCATGAACACTTGTCAAGAGGAGACTTGAATCTGCTTTGGTCTTCCATCTACATCACTTTGCAAATTACCATTCAGTACTATTTGTGTGTGGTCTCATGTAGGCATCATTGTGGGATGAAATATGGTATAAACAAGCAATAGGCAAATAAACAAATATATGTAGCTCAAATTTGCCAAGTGTTTTATGGTTGATGAAGTCATTTCATTTGGATGATCTCATTGGTTAAAAAACTCTATTTTGTAGATGAGGAAAAAGAGTGAGTACTCAGGGTTGCTCAGTCCATAAGGTGGTTTAGGAAGGGCTCAAATGCAGAACAGGGGCTTTGGATAAGACAGATCTTGGACTAAAAGCCTGCCTTGTGGGCCTTTAAAATTCATTTTTTTAAAAAAATTTCTAGAATGGGAATAGGAATAGAATTTAAGAGTAGTTATTCAGATTAAGATAGTTAGGTCAAGTACAAAGGCTGCATAAGTGCTCAGTGAACAAGTTAGTGGATAGTTTGACTGTAGAAAGCTTTACAACAGGGACCACCAGCAGATGGCATAATGGCTATGTCATTGGACTCCCATGTAGTCAACTGTGGTTTGAGTCCCAGATCAGGTGGCTTAAACTCATACTGGGCACATGTATGTGCATGCCAAAGATCCCAAGAGGAGAATGGAGGAGAAAGGATTGTGGCATGGCCATCCTCTCTGTCTTTCTGGTGATTGCTCACGCCCTATAGCAGAAACGTCTCCAACAACAACAAAAAAAGAAAGCTTTGCAACAAATGCCCGGTTTAAGGAAGCATGGGAATTCCTTACATGCCCTGGCCACACTCATTCTTCCTCCTAATTTTCAGCTCATTCGCTTCCCTCTAGATTTGCCATTACTAAGACCCTTAGTTCTTGCCACATGTGCTTTTATTTCATGGTTGCTGGCTTTGTTTTGGACTCCCACTCTCCCTGAGCTTGTCCTCCAAGTTGTTCTTCTGCTGAGTTGGAAAACTTCTTTCTCCTCTTGCACAACTTCTCTGATTCCACAGCTGTGACATTCCACCTGGCAGGGAACTCTGCTATGGAGACAGAACTTGCTTAGGGGCTTCAGCCAGGAACACAGAGACCTCGTTGCCTTGGCCCAGCAGAAAACACCTTCCTCTGATTCTAGGCAGTGCACAAGAGAGGACCTGCAGTATTTCAAAGCCAACATTTTTCAGGCATTGGACAATTTGATGGTGGAGTTTATTCCCCTCCCTCCCATCTGGCCTGGTTCACTGTGATCTGTCAAGTAGCCTTGGGGCCAGAAGAACTGCCAGATTGAGTAATTTTCTCAGAAAAGAGTTATAAAGATGAAGGTTTCAGATGTGCTTTCAGTATGAATCACAAGTTGGAGGCATCAGGGCCAATATGGAGCACATGGCCACCAATGCGGGTGGGGTGAAGGTAGAGGTTGTGTGTGATATCCTTTGGACTGTCACATTTCAGAGAAGAGTTCTGAACCTGTTAAGTTTTTTTCCCTTATTTTATTTTATTTTTTTTTTCCATGGGAGTATGAGCTTGTTGGAGATAGGGACAGAGAGAGAGAGAGAGACAGGGAAAGTGAGAAAGCACCCGCTGGGGGGGTGGCCATGCCTCAGTCCCTACTTCTCCATTCCCTCCTTGGGATTTTGGACACACACGCACACATGCCCAGCCACTAGGTCCAGGATTTGAACTATGCTATTGACCATATAGGACCTGACTGCCTTAACCACCATGTTACTTACTAGCCCTTGGACCTGTGAATTTTAGGTACTTATTTTTAGTAATAACTCCTCAAGTCATCTACAATGAATTTACATTATTGTTCATTCAGCAAAGAATTATTGAAGCAGACTTGAAGCAGATAAATATGGCCTCAGCAGTCTAGTTGGTAACATGGACATGTAAAGTGACAATTGCAGTATAGTGAGATAAGGGCTGTGCTGAAGGAAGTAGAGGCTTGGTGAGCGTGGTGAAGATGTAAGGAAACCTTGTCAGAACAATCGATCATAGGTAAGGTCTAAGGGTTGAGTAGATATTTGGCAGTTGACAAAGGGAAATGAGGTATAATCTAGAGGGGAGGGGGCAGGGGAGTAGTATGTACAGATCTCTGGAAGTGAGGGGACATGGCTACTTTCAGGTACAAATGAAATCTCTGAGTGGTACTGTGATAAAAGTTAAGAAGGGGTGAAGACAAGTGAGGGACGAGTGATCTCACTTCCACTTTCCTCCTCTTCTCTTTATTCCAACTCATGTCTAGGAAAAGCTTGCATGAGCAAAATGTACACAAAGAGTACATGTCAAGTGGGAAATTCCTTATGTTCATGGTTTGAAAATTCTTGAAGTTCTGATGAGACTTTAAAAGTCACCCTTTTAAGCTCACATTGCTTATTTCTGTTAACTCATCCTTTGTTAAGGTGTCTGTCTATCCCAGAGGTCTGAACCCATTCTTTCATTGACTCACTCATTCACAAAACAGCCCTTGAGTACTAATGTGACTTTGAATGGCATTTTAAAGAATTAAATTTTTATCCTGAAGTCAATAATCCCCATCAGAACTTTTTTCTTCTTCTCCTCCTCTTCTTCTTCTTTTCTTTCTTTAATTTGCTATAGGGTAGAGAGAGACACAGATAGAGAAAGAGAATAAGTGAGAAATCACCCCCCAGGGTAGATGATCACACTGCAATCCATTCTCCTCTTGGAATTTTGGCCATGCATGTACATGTGCCCAGTGTGTTTTTCAAGCCACCGGTCCAAGACACAAACAGTGAATTCAGCCCTGTGGGATCTAGCGACCTTACCCTCCATGACATTTTCTGGCTTGCCCATCAGAACTTATTAAGGGAAAAGCAGACTCAGTTGAGAAGAATACATTGGTAGTATGTGAGAAAATAGACTTCAGCAGGTAAGCCTAGAAGGAGAGAAAGCATTTGGAAAGCAATTTCAGTAGTCCTGGATAAAGAAAATGACCCGCATACCAAAGCAGTTCAGAGGAGAGAAGTCCTCTGTGAGGAAGTCACATCTAGATTCTTTGAATGAATAGTTGACCAAGCTGAAGATAGGAGAGGAAGACTATCTCAGGCAGAGGGAAAAGTGCAGTGGGAAGAATTTTGTTAGTCTTCCTCACTAGAAGGCAAGCATTGCATCTTTGATACTTAGAGTAGCTGGGACATAAATTTATTAGTTTAATGGATGAATTGAAGAATGAGCCAAATATAAATGTAATTATCTATTTAACAGACATTCCAGAATCTTTCTTTCTTTTTTTTTGGAGAGGTTTTTGCTATAGGGTGCATGTGCTCGCCAGACACAGAGAGATAGAAAGCGAGAAATCACCCCCCGGGGGGATGGCCACGCTGCGATCCCTTCTCCTCCATTCTCCTCTCGGGATCTTGGGCACGCATGCACACACGCCTGGCGTGAGTTTTAAGCCAGCGGGTCCGGGACGCGAACCGTGGTTGACTACGTGGGAGTCCAGCGACATAGCCATTATGCTAACTGCTGGTCCCCAGAATCTTTCTTTCTAAATCCAGTGTAGCTTCATTCCAATGATGCTTGTGTTGAACTGAATGTAAATGAAATAAATAAATAGATAGATAGATAGATAGATAGATAAATAGATAGATAGATAGATAGATAGATAGATTTAGGCATTCACAGTGCTAACTCCTATTCTTGGATACAACCTGAGAGTAATGTAAAGAAATCTGGTGTTTGTGTGTGTTGGTGTGTGTGTATGTGTGTGTGCATGCATGCATAGCAGATTACAGGTACTTGGTTGATCATCATGTTAGGTTCCCATTCATGCTCTTTAATTGCAAAATCATTCTTCCTGGGAATCAGAAGTGAAGAGAGCTTCAGAACTGGAATGGGCTCTAGAAATTAGATCCCCCAGCCCTTTGTTATAAACTGAGACCTAAAAACACTCAGTGTCTTATCTGTGGTTAGATAGCCAGTTATACAAAAATAATGGGGCAGGCATATTGGAGGTAGGAGGAAGTTTCAAAGTCTAGACAATAACTCCTTAATTCTCAAAAGGCAGGAAAAGAACCCTAATGTGGGATGGGAAGAAGGAGGAATGGTGGTGGTAAATGTTTAAAAAAAACTCCCCAAAACACTTTCTTCATTTCGGTCTTTAAGGAGAACTGAGAAGGAGCTGTCACCCCCACTCCCCACCCCAACCATGCCTAATGCAGCCTTTCTGGCTGTGCAGAATAACAGAAAACCCACATGAATCTAGTTTACTTCAGAAAGCTATAAAGACTTTATATAGGAATTTTCATTAGTCTTTGCTTTTTTGCCAGGACTCAAGTGACTACCTGGTAATTATTTTACCACAAAAGTGACTCCTTCAGTCACCAGTCCACTTTGTTCTTCTATAAATTGTGTTTGTGGTGTTGGATCTAAAAACTCTTTCCAAAACTGACCCACGGTTACAAAGGTTTTATTTTCTGCATTTTCTAGAAATTTAGGTCTATTATTCATTTTGAGCTAATTCTTTTAAATAGTGTAAAGTATGGATTAAAAGTCTTTTTGTTTTTGCAAAAGCATATCTAATTTTTCCAACATCATGTGTTGAAAAGACTAACTTTGAATAGGCTTTGCACTTTGGTTGAAAAATCATATCTAGATATATAAAGTAGTATATGGGATATGGTGTATTAATATATATTATATAAATACACACACACACACACACACACACACACACACACATATATACACACACACACACACACACACACACACACACTCTAGTCTGTTCCATTGATCTATTTGTCTTTGTGCCAATACTACTCTTTTGATAAATGTAGATTTATAGGAAATCTTAAAGTCAGATAGTGAAAGCTGGCACAACAAAGTTGTCTAGAGATTTTCTCATATGGTGTGTTCTAGGAATTGTGCATTTGTTTATTTTACATTTAGGTCTGTAATTCACTTAGGTCTGTGATCCTTTTGTGAGGAGTATAAAGTCTATGTACAGATTTATTTATTTTCATATGTGTATGTTCAGCTGTTCCAATATAATTTTTGAAAAAATGATCTTTTCCCTGTCATTTGCCTCTGCTCCTTTGTCAAATGTCAGCGACTATATTTGTGTCGGTCTATTTCCAGACTCCCTATTCTGTTCCATTGATCTGTTTGTCTATTTTACCAATATTATATCATCTTGCTTACTACAGATGATAGTAAATCTTAAAGTAAGGTAATGTCAGTCTTCCAATTTTGTTCTTTTACTTTAATATTGTATTGACTATTCTGAGTCTTTTCTCTCACTGTATAATATTAGAGTCCATTTGTTAATTCCACAAATAGTTTACTGGACTTTTGACTAAGATTACATTGAATCTGTAGCTCTGACAATTTGATGAGATTGAGTATTCCTATTCATGAACATAGAATCTCTCCCCATATATTTGGTCCTTATTTAACTTTTTTCATTAGAATTTTTAGTTTTCATCATGTAGCTCATATATATATACATATAATATATATGTATATATATATTACTAGAGTTATAGCTAAGTATTTCATTTGTGGGGGTGTTAATATAAATGGTATAGTGTTTTTCATTTCATATTCCACTTGTTCACATAGAAAAATCATTGATTTTTATATTATATATTAGCTTTTTATCCTATAACCTGGCTATAGTTGCTTATTAGTTCCAGGAAGTTTCTTGTTGATTTTTTCATAGATGGTTAGGTTGTCTGCAAACAAAACAGTTTTATTTTTTTTTCATCCCAATCTGTATATATTTTATTTCCTTTTAATGACTGATTGCATTAGCTAGGACTTCAGTATGATGCTAGAAAGGAGTAATGGCTCATTCTTACCCTATTCCTGATATTAGTGAGAAAGCTTCTGGTTTCTCATGCTTAGTATGATTTTAGCAGTATATTTTTTTATATTAATAGATATGCTTCAGCAAGTTGAAGAGGTTCCTCTCTATCTTAGTTTACTGAGAATTTTGTCAAAAATGAGTGTTGGGACCAGCAGTTAGTGTAATGGCTATGTCGCTGGACTCCCATGTAGTCGACCGCAGTTCATGTCCCGGACCCAGTGACTTAAAACTCACGCTGGGCGCGTGTGCATGTGTGCCCAAGATCCCGAGATGAGAACGGAGGAGAAGGGATTGTGGCATGGCCATCCCCCTGGGGGGTGATTTCTCGCTTTCTATCTCTCTGTCTCTCTCTGTCTGTCTGGCAAGTGCACGCGCCCTATAGGAAAAAAAACCCTCTCCAAAAAAAGGAAAAAAAAAGAATGAGTGTTAAGTTTTGTCAAATGCTTTTTTTTGTATCTGTTGATTTGATTATGTGATTTTTCTGTTTTAGCCTGTTGATGTGATGGAGTATATTATTTAAATTTTGAATGAATCAGTCTTGCATTCCTGGGATATATCTGACTTGGCTTTGCTGGGTGTGTAATTCTTTTTATATATTGTTAGAGCCTATTTGCTAATATTTTGCTGAGGATTTTGCATTTATATTCATGAAGCACTCTTTAGTTTTCCTTTCTTGCTATGTTTTTGTCTAGTTTAGTATCCATTCCATGCTTTTTAAAAAAAATAATAATATACTTATTATTATGGAGAATTTCAGACATGTACTAAGTTGGCCAGAATTATATAAAAAAATCTCTATGTAGTCTACCTCAGCATTAGCAGTTACCAATTCATGGACATTCTTACTTCATCTATATCCCTTTCTAATTTCTTTCACTCTATATTAGTAAACATCAGTGATAACGTAATTTCAATATTCTATGCAAATATTTCAATATGTACTCTAACAGCAGATATTTTAAAAATGCATAACCATAATACCAGTTCATACCTGAAATGAACAATAATCCCTTAATATCACAATTATCCATTAAATTCAAAATTTTCCACTAGTTTTATAATGTCATAATTTTAAAAAATAATTTATTTGCATTAGAATCCAAATGAACCCTGTACATTGCAATTGGTCTCTCTTGGTATATATGTTTCTTCTCCATCTCTTTATTCTCTTTGTAATTTAGTTAATAGAAAAAAATAAGATTGTTTCCCTCTAGTGTTTCCCACTTGATTGTACCTCTGTGTTACAGTTTAACATGTTCTTGTACTTTCTGAAAATTGATAGCTATAACTGAAGGTTTGATTAGATTTTTGTTTAATTTTTTTTTTTTTACTTATTTTGGCAAGATAGCCTCATATGTGGGATTGTACTCCTTCTTGGTATGCACATAATCTCTGTTTTTTTTTTTTTAATGATAGCAGCTATTGATAATTAAAGACTGGATCCATTAGTCCATTATCAATTTTAAAATGATGGCATTTTAATTGTATCAACTGTCTCGGACTCTTTTCTTTATATTTTATTATATTCTGTGTAACTTGAAGAGAATCACAACTTGAAATTTTAACTCAAATCATTTTAAGATCAGTTAAATAATGTAAATACAAATATTAGAACCCAAATCGAGCCCTCATCCATCTGTTTGACCTAGCACTTCACTATTATAAAGTGTCTTTATTTATATTAGTTTATCTGCTTGTAAATAACCTGAAGTCAGGACAAATGTGTGTAAAAATTAGTCCAACAATGCCAAATTAATCATGGCTTTCTGTTACTTTGTTATGTACTGATTTTGCTTTCCTCCCACCAAAGTGTGAGTTTCTTTTCTCCACCCTTGACTCTGGGCTGACTGAGTAACTTTTGACCAACAGGATATGGAGAAGGTAATACTGTGTGAACCTGTCTTAGCAGACCATACGGTGTGAGCCTATGCCTTGGCAGACCATTTCTTTCTTTCTTTTTTGTTTTTCTTAGGTTTTTGCCATAGGGAACTTGCACTTGACAGAGAGAGACAGAGAGAGAAAGTGAGAAATTACCCCGGAGCATTGGCAGGAATGGCCACACTGCAGTCCCTTTTCCTCCATTCTCCTTTTGGGATTTTGAACATGCATGCACATGTCCCCAGAGTGATTTTCAAGCCACTGGATCTGGGACTCAAACGATAGTTGGCTATGTGGGAATCTAGCACCTTAACTACCATGCCCCCAGGCCATTTCTTTTTCTCTCTTGAAACATCATTATCACACAAAAAGGCCCTGTCTGACTCCTTGAGTTTGAAAGTCCCCAAGCAGAGACTTAGAGCCTATGTTCCAACGTATCCATAACTTGAATGCAATTCCATGAGTGGGCAAGAGAAGCAGATTGCTCAACCAATCTACAGAATTATGAGAGGTAAACTGTTGATGTTTTCAGTCACTATAATTTGAGGTTACTTGTCATGCAGTGAAGACTAATGAAGTGGCAGGTAGATAAGGAGAATGGGTACTGGAGTACACAGTAGAGTCATGATAGTTAGAGACAATTCAATGTATACATCAAAACAGAAGAGTGGAAGTAGCTTGTGCATGACACAAAGTAATGATAAATGCTTGAGATGGTGGATATGTTTAATTGGCATTTGGAGGACCAGCAGTTAGCATAATGGCTATGTCATTGAACTCCCATATAGTCGACCGCAGTTTGAGTCCCGGACCCAGTGGCTTAAACTCACGCCGGGCATGTGTGCGTGTGTGCCCAAGATGCTGAGGAGCAGGGAGGAGAAGGGATTGTGGTGTGGCCATCACCCCCCCCCCCCAAGGGGGGGGATTTCTCACTTTCTGTCTCTCTCTCTTTCTGCCTAGCACACACGCCCTGTGTGCTAGCAAAAACCTCTCCCCCCCCCAAAAAAAATGGCATTTGATCATTATACAATGTACACATTCTGAAAAACAAAAACAAAAACAAAATACATTGTACTCCATAAATTGGTACAACTATTATATATGTCAGAAATTATAATTAAAAAATGGGACTTATCCACACTTTACATATGAGAAAACTAAGATCCAGATAGGGGAGATAACAAAACTAGAAGTTTATAGAACTAGATTAGAATTTAGAATTTCTGATTCCTAGCCCAATTTTTTTCTCACCCCACTGTTTTTGTCATTTAGATGATTTTTTTATCTTTGCCAAATTTACTGGCTTTTTTTTTTTTTTTTTTTTTTTTAAGTTGTCAGAGGACATGTGCACTCATACTGGCTACCTTACTTTGAATTCCCGATTGTACTATACTTCTGAGGCTTGATACCTCAAGAAACCTTATGAACTGAGCTGTGTTAATATTTCTTCTATTAGCTGGGACTCTAAAACCTCCCTAAAGAAAAGTAGAAACTGAAAATCTTTAGTTAAGTTTCAACTTGGGCTATATTTGTAATCCCTATTGTCACTCAATCTTTGGGAAAAGAAACTTGAAAATTCTCACAGTAGGGGTGAATACGGAGAAAAGACTAGCAATATGCACAGGGTTAAGAGCTTAAAAAAGTAACCAAATGCAACAACTGCTTTCTGTGTAAGTCAAGTAAGTGTTGACTGATTCTATCAATTAGTAAGTCCAAGCAACTTCCAGATGGTTCTAATAATAGTAAAAGTATCTTGAATTTGAATAGTGCCCTTCAGTTTCCAAAGCAGTTTTATATCTGTGTCCTTTCTTCAGTGAATTTGAATAGTGCCCTTCAGTTTCCAAAGCAGTTTTATATCTGTGTCCTTCTTTCAATCTCACAGGGGAGCCTGTCAGGAAGGTAGGCTGGTGGTCATCAATTCCATTTCTTGATGACAAAACTGAGTCCTACGTAGAGGAAATGACTTGCATCAAGTCAGCAACTGAGCAAGTAGAAGAAGCAAGATTAAAACAAATCTTCTGATTTCATGGTCAATAAATATTCTACCCCTAAGCCTTTGTTCTTACCCATAGTTTCCTTAAGAATATCCTATCCATTTCTTGTTTAATAACAACAAGGAGCAACTATTATGTAGAGAAGCTCACAGTCTTGCAGAGAGAGACATATGGAGACCAATCCTTATAATAATTATAATAATGATTAACATTCACCCAGTGCTTTGTGTCTAATCCTGATCTGAATGTCTCATGTATCTTACTTAATTATTGAAACAATCCTTTACGATCTGTGTTGCTGGTATCCTTGTCTTATAAATGAGGCAGCTCATGCATAAGGACATTTTAAGTAGCTTCATAAAGAAGTACACCTTTCTTAAAGAAATACCACTTGGTAGAGCTGGGAGAAGGTAAATGCTATAGTGGTGGCTGGTAGAAGATAAAGAGAAACACTGGGACCAGCAGTTAGTGTAATGGCTATGTTGTTGGACTCCCATGTAGTCGACCACGGTTTGAGTCCCGGACCCAGTGGCTGAAACTCACGCTGGGCATGTGTGCGTGCGTGTTCAAGATCCCAAGAGGAGAATGGAGGAGAAGGGATTGTGGTGTGGCCATCCCCCCTGGGGGGTGATTTCTCACTTTCTGTCTCTCTCTGACTTTCTGGCAAGCGCACGCGCCCTACAGCAAAAACCTCTCCAAAAAAAGATAAAGAGAAACACTAAGGGAAGAGGTCCCTAATCTTCCAGAACAACTCCAGGAAGGCTTCAGTGAAGATCATTTACATAAGCTTGGACATGAAAGATTTGAAGTTTGTTACAGAAGACATGGGTAATATGATGGGTAGTATGAAAGTGTTGCCACACAGAGAGAGACATAAACACACAATTGCTTGGGCAATTGCAACTCAACTCAAACGTTTATATGACAATGGGTGATTTCGGTGTTTATCAGATCCTTTCACCTCAGCCCAGCAGAACTCTCAGCCAAGGAGGGCAAAGTTAATCTGCTCGCCTTATTCAAGTTCAGGTGTGTTCATTAGCCTGGTTCCATGTCCTCTGGCCAACTCTCATTTGAGATGTTTACTCCTCGGTTTCATGCTATTTTATACCTGATGGACTACTTCTTAGTATCAGTGCTAACTAATTATCATTATTATTAAGAATTTTAATTAGCATAATTACTACCAACATATATTTTGATTAAGAGTAATTAACAGTAATTTTTGTTTCATTATTATGACTGAGATTTAATTATTTAATTAATATAACAATTAATAATAACTTATTTTTATATGAGACCTGATAGTTTGCAAAGTGGTTTCAAATATAAAACCCCATTTGATCCACCCCGAAACTTCAGGTGGTAGACATGGTGTGGGTTATTATCTCCATTTTATAGTCAAGGACTCTTAGGTGAGAGAGGTACTGGGACTCATCCAGTTTCCTGCCTCCCGGTCTGGTTCCATTTCTTTCTCCATCTGCAATTGTTCAGTGTTTCACCCCCAAGTACAGACTTCCTGCCTCTGTGGCATGTCTCATTCATCATTTTAGTATATGAAGATAGAACAGGAATTAAAGAGAGAGCACTGGCTATGGATCCAACTTGGGTTTCAATTCTGCTCTGCTAATTAAGAGCTGGAAGACTTTGAGCAAATCACTTAACTCCTCAGAGACACAGTTTTCCCTTCTGTAAAAAAGATGAGGTGATTTGCTTTGCACAGCTATAGGAACTACTGAGATCATGTAAAGTAGTATAAAATAGATGGAGGCATCATTGTTAGGTCTCTTTGGATCCTGCTAGTACTCATGAGAGGTGTCTCTTGTGTCACTAACTGCTTTCAATTTAATGCTCACGGATGCAGTAGGAGAGCCTTGGTAATACTAAGCAAAAAAACAGATCATCCTGTGAGCTAAGAGCAATCTTGGGGATAGGCCCCAAGTTTTTCGAATATCAACTTCCTATGTGAATGCTTTCTGCTGAATAGACAGTTGGTCTCTCTTTAGTACTTTTGGGCTGAGGGAAAAAAGCTACTATCATGAGGATCCTTATGACTGAGTTGGCTTTGGTGTGCAATTAGACCTTGTAAGAGGGAACCAAACCACATCTATAGACATCACCCTTGATTCTGGCATTTTACATATTTAATCCACAAGGAGAAGCCATGTGAAAAAGGTATTGTTCTTCCTATTTTACATATGGAGAAATAGGCTGAGGGTAAGTAATTTCCTCAGCATTACAAAAAAAAACTAGTAAATGGCACCACTGGAGTTTAAACACAGATTTCTCTGGCGCACAAAGCTTGTGATCTTCCCAACACGCCACCTGATAAAACCTTCTGCCTAACCCTCTGTCCACAGGTCCAGGGCTTCCTCTGCTAACAGAAGGTGAATCCCTGGAGTACCTGGGATAGAGCGCTGGTGAATGAACTCTTATTTCCCTTCTCTAGCCTGCCTTGTGTAACTTGGTACCAGCTACCTCTCTCACCGACTTTTCCCCCTTTGAGCTTTTCCAGATGCCTGTGAAGTGGGCTGAGTGGATACTGATTTGCTGGCATCTAGTCTGCGGGAAAACACAGCTTGGTCTTGTCTAGCACCTGATAGATGATTCTGTTCCTTTGAACTAGTGTTGTAGACTCTGATGGTGGTGGAGTTCGGCTCTTTTGTCTTTGTTTTATCTTTGCTAAAATAGATGAAGTCAGTAACCTCAACAGATAACCCAGTATTCCCACCAGATATCTTAGGACTATTCATTCGAGGTCAGTGATCCTAAACCTCCTTCCCTGAAAAATAGTGTACCAGTACTAATCATTAGGGTGATTGCTTATAGAGCGCCTGCTAAATACTGAGCTGGGTGCGGATTACTTCACAGAACTTGTCTTGAATCCTCTCGCCATTCTGCAAGGTTGCTATTAGTACTGTCATTTAATATTCAAAAATAAAAATGGAGATACAAGAAAAAATAGGTAACTTCTCAAGGTCACACAGTGCAGTACAACAGAAGTCCTGTAAAAACTACTGGCTTTCTTTTCACAGTCTTTCTTCTCTACTTCTTTCTTGTTCATTTTCACAGATGTGTCTTTAGGGATCTGTTTTTGGCCCTGTCTTACTCTCCCTTGGCAACTTCTCTTGTATTATACTTTCTCTGGCTTTTGCTTTCACCTCTATGTGACTTCTTAAATGGTGGTTCCAACGTCGACTTGTCTTCTTTGCTGAAGAAAGGCTACTTTAAAATCCCACCGATACCTCTACATATTCTAACCAAACCTAGCATTTGCCTTCAACCTTCAACCTGCTCCTTTTTCTTTGGTTGATGGCACTGCCACTCTCTGGGCACCCAGTTTCAAAACCTTGGTATTATCTTTTTTTTTTTTTGGAGAGGTTTTTGCTATAGGGCGCGTGCGCTCACCAGACAGACAGAGAGAGACATAGAGACAGAAAGCGAGAAATCACCTCCCAGGGAGGATGGTCACGCTGCAATCCCTTCTCCTCCATTCTCCTCTCAGGATCTTGGGCATGCACACACACACGCCCAGCGTGAGTTTAAGCCACCGGGTCCGGGACGCGAACCGTGATCGACTACATGGGAGTCTAGCGACATAGCCATTATGCTAACTGGTGGTTCCCAAAACCTTGGTATTATCTTGGGAAGATTCTTCTTTTCATTCGCCTACTTTGACTCTCAGCCCCCAAATCTGGCCCTGTTACCCCATTCTCTTCACTGTGAGTTCAGACCCTCATTATCTTGCATCTGAATAATCACAAAAGCTTTCTTCAAATGTCTCTGCTATCTTTCTCTTTTTCGTCTCCTTCTTGTGTCTGGTGGCAAGATTGTGCCTCTGCAAGACCTCTCTGACTCAAGAACCATTGGGGAACCAACATCCTCTATGATCTGACTCAACTTAATTCCTTATAATGTTCCTGCATGTGTTATTTGTGCCAACAAACTGGGCAACTCATTTTCCTAGAGTGTGAACTTGGTTCTATCCCCAGAGCATACACCGAGGATAGAAGGCATTGTATTCATTTATGACATCATAGAAACTTTAGAAAGTAAGTGATATTTGAGTCAAATCTTTGGGAAAGGTAGCAATTAGCTAGCTGTCAAAGAAAGGGAAGGACATTAAAATAGAATAGATTGAAAAGACTAATAGTATAAAAAGAGCATGGCCCATTTAGGAAACTAACAGGATTTCAGAATATCCCTGTGACAGAGTAAAAAGTTTAGGAGTCAGGTAGAGCTGGTTTGGATCTTAGCTTTGTCACTTGTTCTGGGCAAGTTCCTCTACTTTATGAATCTCATTTTAATAAAGATATAAAATATCTCCTGGGAAATTTCTAAGAATTCTTGAAAGTATCACACAGATCAGGTAAACAGTAGGCCTTCCATACAAAGTGGCTACATTAGTCAGTCTAGTTATTATGATGATGCTCAGTGGATATGTGGAAATCATATTGTAGAAAGCACCAGTAAGTATTTGGACTTTATTTAATCTAGCAAGTAGCAAGCCACAGAAAGTTTATGAGCATGACTCACATGATCAGGTCTGCTTTAAGAAGCTCATCCTGGCTCCAGTGTGCAGGAGAGGAACTGATTAGAAGGCTGTTGGAGCAGCCCTGGGGGAGAAGTGTGAAGGCCTGGGCCAAGGCTGTGGCACATTGCCAGAGAAGAGGACACAGGCTGGGGACATTGCAGGGAAGCCCATCACCTGGCCTACTGCCTAATCGCATGTGTATGTTTAGAAGGATTGCGCCGCAGTTCCTAGTTTGGGCAAATGTGTACTGATGGGCCATGAACAAAATGTTGGCTCAAGAGACTTCCCGTAAGAGTATTGTAGTTATTTCCTGAGGATGGGGATTGTTCCACAGAGCCTTCATTCTTTTAAGGAGTGCCATCTGAGACCTTGCAGTAGAGCTGAGTTTTTTGGCCAAATGAAAGAAAAAAAAAAATTCATTTTCTTTACTAATCCTTACTTCACAGCATGAGAAAGTTCAGCAGAAACCAATTATAATTCAATATCACTGAACCGGGTGAAATGAAAAAATAAGCAGAAACCAGGTGGTGTCAGGGCAGAATGAATCCAGAGGAACAATGTTTATGTGTGTTTTTAAAATTCAAGAAGAGTCCAACATTTGGATGTAGGGCAAATTAACTCTTAATTCCTGTTTCCTCAGTTAAATTCTGTCAGTCTGGAGTTGAAAACAATGTAGCCTAAAACATTTGACTCTGTTGCCTATTGGTTCTTCACAGACATACTTGTACGTCAGAGGACAGTTTTTTTTTTTTTAAATGCCACTGAAGGCTTTTTTTTTTTTTTTTTTTTTTTTTTGAGAGATTTTCACTGTAGGGCGCGTGCGCTCGCCAGACAGACAGAGAGAGACATAGAGACAGAAAGCGAGAAATCACTCCCCAGGGGGGATGGTCACGCCGCAATCCCTTCTCCTCCATTCTCCTCTCGGGATCTTGGGCACGCACGCACACGCGCCCGGCGTGAGTTTTAAGCCACCGGGTCCGGGACGTGAACCGCGGTCGACTACGTGGGAGTCCAGCGACATAGCCATTACGCTAACTGCTGGTTCCCGTCAGAGGACAGTTTTGATATAAATATAGAAAGTTTTGAAACCATGACATACTAGTATTACAAGAAATAAAACAATAATAGTTTGCCTTTGTTTGGCCTGGAGGCTTTGCTTAGCATTTTCACCTGTAATCTCAAAGTCATTATAATAAAAGTAGACATGGGCAGGAATTGATATTCTCATTTTGCACACAATAAAACTGAGGCACAGAGAGACTAGGGTCTTTGTCCAAGGTCACACAACTGGGATATGGGAAAGGTGAATGGGTCCCAGTGCTGGCTTATAACTATGATTCCTTTGGTTTCCATCGTGATCAAAGACTAACACTCTGGTTATAGGAAGTAGAGGGTAGTTAAGTATGTGAATTAAATACACGGCTTTGGAATCAGAGAGTCCAGGTTTTAATCGTTCTCTACTACTTACTGGCTGTGATAACTTAGACAAGTTAATAGGCCTTTCTGAGTCTCAAGGTTGTTGTCATCGTTTTTTCTTTTTTTAATATTTTTTTGAGAGGTTTTCGCTATAGGGCACATGTGCTCACCAGAAAGACAGAGAGAGACAGAGAGATAGAAAGTGAGAAATCACCCCCCAGGGGAGATGGCCATGCTGCAATTCCTTCTCCTCCATTCTCCTCTTGGGATCTTGGACACGCACACACACGCGCCCGGCGTGAGTTTCAGCCGCCAGGGCTGGGACTTGAACCGTGGTCGACTACGTGGGAGTCCAGTGACATAGCTATTATGCTAACTGCTGGTCCCGTCATCGTTGTTTTATAATCTATAGGCTGGATATGAGCTTTACCTCTTATGTTTCTTGTAAAAAAAATCAAATAAAGTAATGATAAAACTAACATGCTTTCTGTGTTCAGTGTATGGGGCATTTTCAATCTCCCCTATATGGTAACTACTATTATTGATTTAGTAGATGCCCGTTGGAATGTCTGTGTGAGTCACAAAGAGTTTTAGAAACTGACCCTCAGTATGTAGGAATGGGGTCAGCCCCCAGTAGCCCAGTCTATGTTTCTATTCATAACCATTTGACTGCTCAGTAAAGACTCATGCTGGACCAGTCAGAGATCTTTCCTTGGATTTAAAACTTGAAACAGAGAATGGATCCCTCTGCAGTGGAGGCTGTGATGTGTAAGACTTCAGACTGTAGGTAACCAAGCTTTTACCATGCGGAGGAAGGAAGAACAAAGCCCATAAGCAGAGAATGAGCCAAGAAGCACAGAGGGTCTTAGCAGGTGCCATGGTTCCTGAGGGCCAGGTGGATTTTTGCTCCACTTATGCTTAAATGCTAAACATTTTGTTAATTACGTTAGTCAGTTAGGAAATCTCTATCATAAGTTATTCCTTGTACCTAACCTAGTTGATGTTAGACTCATCATTTACAGATTAAAGAGTCAAGACTAAATTTTTTTTTAACCTCAGTTATCTACTTGGGTAGCATCCTGGCAGGGCTAGAAAGCCCCTTGGAAATGGAGGCACACAGTGATTCCAGAAGCTAGTTTGGAGGAAAATAGTTTGAATGCTTGGCTTGTTGCTTACTAGGTGTGAGGCTTCAGCCAGATGTCTTTACCTTCCGATGCTTCAGTTTCCTCACCATTGGAATGGAGTTCTGCCTGAAAGTATCTGGCACTTGGCACACACTTAGTATTAGCTCTTTCCCCCTCTTCATTTCCCTTTCCATTTCTGTCACCTTTCACAGTGAAGGCATCTGCCTCATTAATGTCTGTATTACCAGGACAAATCTCTCACTCAGACACATGTGTGAGATTGCCACCAGAATAATGTTCCTCAGTAGTAGTATTATCACCCCCAATTCCATTTCTTCTAACATTTCCATTTTGTCTTGGTCCTTCCTTTTCCTTTTTCTCCCAAGAATGCATACAAATGCTTGCAGTTCCCCCAGCATGCCACATTCAGTCTTATCTACAATCTTTCCATGTTCTGCTTCTCTTATGTGTGCTAGTCAGAAAATACTTTTATCTATTGGATTCTTTTGCATCCTTCAGTTCTCAGCTTAAATATCACCTCTTCCAGAAGGTTTTCTCTAACTACCCTGCACCCTCAGGGTAAACCTCCTTTCTTCTGTTTCCATAGCACAAGGTCTCACCCTATTATAGCATTGAATTACACTCTAAACTGTCTGATTTACTTCTTTTTCCCTCTTATTTCTTCTCAGTGTCCCCCATCTTATCTCCCCTGTCCCACCTATTACCTCAGGCTTGCCTAGTTTACAAGTTTACACTTGCCTAGTTACCACTTCTTCAGAGACATCTTCTTGACTCTGTTGGCTACCTCCCCTGCCCCCTTTCCCCCATCTATTTTACCACAAATGGCTCCATGTACTGCTTCTTCATAGCACTCATTACTATGTGATAATCTTTTATGAAGGTCTGTCTCTTCCTTTGGCTCACTCCTTTAGCAGCATAACCTTATACACATAAATGGACCTTGAACATATTTGTTGGCTGACTAACTTATAGAACAAAAGACTTTTCAAATGCTTTGCTTTTCAATGATCATTGCTCCATGCCAATTGCCAAAATATGGCATTTTAAAAAATAAAACCAATAGGCCTCTGTTAACACAGGATAAAATAACGAAAATTGTGATAATTCTGATGGAAAACTTTGGGGTAATGTAGAAAGAGTGATGATATGGGGATCAGAGAGTTCTAGAATCCTGGCTTGTTCACTTACTTTCTGTGAGCTCTAAACAAGCAACATAACCTTTCTGAGACTCAGTTTTTTCTTATACAATGGCAAAGGGAATTGGAGTGAGGATATGACATGCCACATGTAAAGCATTGCCTGCAGAGCAGGCACTCAGCTGTGGCTGTTACAACCTGGATCATTTCTACCCATGTGGGGCCAGTTTGGCCTGGACATCTGGGTGACTTTCATCATTGTTCTCTGTTTGGCATAGACTGCAGTAGACTCCTGATGGGCAGACAATTTTTCTAACAACTTTAACTGTGAATTTTCCATGAAAGACTGTTCCCTGAACTGGAAACACTTAGGATCTAAGTACCAAGGGTTGACATATTCCCCTAGAAAGAAACCAAGATGAAAATTACTTATACTCTGACATCTAGAATAAAGGAGAAGCCGAATGATTAGAGCCTCTAGAAACCCATGGACTGTAAAAGTAAGTTGTAAAAGTGAGTTGTAAGGGAGAGAATTGTTTATTATATATTTTACTACTCTAGGTTCCATGGAGGATGTAGGAGTTGCATCTAGGCCACCAACTATGTGGGGTTATATTGGGTAAGTCTTATATTATTCCATGCTGGCCAAGGCTAGGCTTTTAAGATTCATGAGCAACACTGAGGTCTCCTTATCCCTAGATAAAGCTATGAGAAGTTGGTAGGGCCCCTACGATAAGAATTCTTAGATGCCAGATGGAGAGGAATACCTTCTATCTCTGTGCCTTTGCCTGTGGTGTATTTTCTTCCCTGGTGTGGGAAAGTGCTTAACTCTAAGCCTGTTTCTCCATTAAAAAAAATAGTGGCTAGTGTTGTCCTCATCTAAGAGGGTTGTTGTAGAGATTACAAGGCAATGCATTTGAAGTGTTTAGCACATTGTAATGCTAAATAAATGATAGTAACTTTACTCATTCTTAATTCTCAGCTCAAATTCTATCTCTTCTTTGCATCTGGTGGTCTCAGCTATTTCTCCTGGATATTTCCACTGCTCTTTGTCCAAATGTCTATGTGAGCACTCACCACACGCTATTGTGACAATTATACTTACACAATGCAAACCTCATTCATTAGGAGCTTAGAATATGTTTTGATACCAACTACCTCACTCTGTGATTTTGATCAATTTTCTCTTGCCTTCTCACGACCTATTTCCTAATTTCTAAAATGAAGCCACTGGACTATTCTCTAGGGTCTCTTACAACTTCAAGCCTGAAAACTAAGACCAAATTACGACGGGATGCCAAAACCCCCCTCTCCCCCTTTCCCAAATGACAAAAATATCTTTCCTTTGGAACATTTATTATTTATACACCACTGAGCCCAGATTGGCTATTTTTCAAAAGAGTGGCACAAAGTGAATTCTCCATCAGGGGAAACAAACGACCGATTGAAAGAGATTTCACGCCTGAATGCTCTCATTCTGCTCATGCCTGGACATCATGGCTGCTACCTTTCTGTACATTATCAAGGGAACTGGGGTTTGTCACTTGCACCAGATTCTGGCCTCTCCCAGAGAACCTCCAGAGAAGGCCTCAGCGGTTACCGTAGAAACGTCTTCCTTCCTGATGCAGACCCACGAAGGCCCAGGCAGCTAGGACCCAAGAGGGGCCTTGTTTAAACAGGAAAGAGCAGACAGTTTAATAGGTAGCTTTGCAGCTCAGATTCCTACACAGTTTACAGTAGTTGGCGTAATAAAATTCATAATGAATGTTTCTTTATTTTACAGCTAACTTTTTATGTTTGTTTTCTTCTTCATGTGTGTGTGTGTGTGTGTGTGTGTGTGTGTGTGTGTGTGTGTATCCTGAACACTATCTAACCAATGATAGGCAAAGGTAGGCTTTATTTTCTTTCATTTTTAATTATTTGGGAGACAACATTGAGGTACATTTCTCTCATTGATTTGTCATGATATTTTTTTTAATATATGTAATTATTATGTTGGGAAAATTAGGAGTCAAAGAGTTTAAGTTACTAACCAAGGGACACATGACTAATTGTAAAAAGTGGAACTTTGAAATGGAGAACCACTGAAAAACCATTCTGGCTTCGTTAAAAAGTTAGAAATTTAATGTGGAATTTTCCATAGTTAAGAAGCATTTGTAATTTGAGCCACAAAGAAGTGTAACATCTAGCTTGCAGATATATTAGTGAGTTATTAGTATAAGAAAAAGTGAAGTAAATTATTAAACTTCTTTTTGGTAGACCTTTGTCCGTGGTTATCTTTGGGAACTTGGAAACTCACAAAAAGCATATGTTGCATGGTTGAAGCCAAGGAAGGATCTAGAATAGTCACTGATCACTAGTTATATATCTAGTGCTTTACACATACTATCTTATTTGACTAGTTATAACTCTGTGGGGTAGATACTACTACCTTCATTTGACTGATATAATAAATAGAGACTTAGGCAAAATGAGTTGTTCGATGTCACAGTCAATTTTCTCTATTTCCCAAACTCAGTACTTTTCTGGCGCTTTGTATTGTATCTCCCCAAAACTGAAGGAGAAAAATGAAGAGCAGTTGTCCTAAGATAGGTAGCATTTCTTGAAATCTCAGATAATTTATTGAACTGTTAGTGGCATTTTTGCTGCTCAGGAAAAGAGCTGGTCTACTAAAGCATCCAGGGAGCATTCTGGGTGGATACTGAGCTCTCTCACCTTCATGGCACAGACATTTACCATCAGAAAGGTGCTCATTACCCTGGAGAGGTCACGGGAAATAGCAGACAGCCATGGGAAGTTATTAATTGTGAGAACTGCCTGGAGCCAGGAGGGCAGGTAATGTTAATAACCAGTAGAGAGTTTTAGCAGGTCATGGAGACTTGTAATCGGTGGAGACTCTGACATTAGGACAGCTAACTGTCCTCTATTGTGCTCATTAAGTCCACAACAAGAAAATTAATGAGAGAAGGGAGAGAGAAAGAGAGAATATGTGGTATGTGTGTGTGTGTGTGTGTGTGTGTGTGTGTGTGTGTGTGTGTGTGAGAGAGAGAGAGAGAGAGAGAGAGAGAGAGAGAGAGAGAGGTGTTGAACTGTTAGTGGCATTTTTGCTGCTCAGGAAAAGAGCTGGTCTACTAAAGCATCCAGGGAGCATTCTGGGTGGATACTGAGCTCTCTCACCTTCATGGCACAGACATTTACCATCAGAAAGGTGCTCATTACCCTGGAGAGGTCACGGGAAATAGCAGACAGCCATGGGAAGTTATTAATTGTGAGAACTGCCTGGAGCCAGGAGGGCAGGTAATGTTAATAACCAGTAGAGAGTTTTAGCAGGTCATGGAGACTTGTAATCGGTGGAGACTCTGACATTAGGACAGCTAACTGTCCTCTATTGTGCTCATTAAGTCCACAACAAGAAAATTAATGAGAGAAGGGAGAGAGAAAGAGAGAATATGTGGTATGTGTGTGTGTGTGTGTGTGTGTGTGTGTGTGTGTGTATGTATGTGAGAGAGAGAGAGAGAGTGAGAGCGAGAGAGAGAGAGAAAGGGATGAGTTTAGATTTGGAGACAGGATGGTTAGAAAGGACTTGATGCATTTCATATTGTCCAGAACCCATAGTAAATACTAATCGATATTTGTTCAATGAATGAATGAGTGAAGGAATTAGTGAGTACGCAAAGGTAGGAGAGGAACTGAGAGATCATATGCTTTAGGAGCACCATAAACCTCCCCCCTGTGCTCAGTTACCACCAAGTGAAGCATATTAGCAACTCTCCAAGTCTCCCACTCTGACCTGTCCCCATTATCCATGTCTTTGCACAGCCTTGTCCTCTGTTTAGGACAACATTTCTGATCCTCCTTCTCAGACCTTAATTAGGTAATAGATGCTTCTTTTTCCTTTCAGAATTTGTTTCTTCTGGGAGCCTTCTTTTTTTTTTTTTCCTTCCTATTTCCTACTTAGTTATACTAGGAAGCTTCAAAAGATAGATGGAAAATAAAATTAAGTTGCAAGTTTATTTTGGTGCAAAAAATTTGAAATACATAAATAGCTTTTCCCCAGAATATGCAATTCTCATGAACTTTTAATAAACCCCTTATACATTCCTCTCTGAGTGTAGGACCAGATTGTGTTCTCTATCTGACATTTATATATTTTAATTCACACTAGAGTGTGAACTCCTGGAAGGGAGAAACCAGAACTTTTTTTTTTTTTTTGGCAACTAGTATATTTTCTTGCACACAGGATGTGCTCATTAAGTATTTTTAAATGAGCAAATTAATTAATAAATTAATGCATTAGGCAAATCTTCTTACTGCAATCTATGGCTTAAATTAAGAACAGAAAGGCTCTGTGGTTATATGGAGAATACTGACCCGGGGTTCAGGGAACTGCGTTTAAGGCACATGTTGGTTATCAGCTTACTGGTTGACTTTGGTAAAGTTGCTTGCAATCTCCAAGCTTCATAGTAACTGTAGATAATATGAAAGATTTGGAGTAGATAATGGTCAATGCTCTGGAACCTGCAGTGTTTTAGAACTTAAACTTTTAACAGGAGACTAGGTGGATTAAAGTTACCTTTGCATCTGAGTTGTTACTGTTGAGCCACATCTCTGCAATCATTATTTTTTTTGGAGAGGTTTTTTGGCTATAAGGCATGTGCGCTTGCCAGACAGAGAGAGACAGAGAGACAGAAAGTGAGAAATCACCCCCCACGGGGGATGGCCATGCCGCAGTCCCTTCTGCTCCATTCTCTGCTCGAGATCTTGGGCATGCATGCACACGCGCCCGGCGTGAATTTTAAGCCACTGGGTCCGGGATGCGAACTGCGGTCGACTACATGGGAGTCCATAGCCATTACGCTAACTGCTGGTCCCTGCAATTGTATTTTATAGAGCATTGGTTTGCAAAGTATTATAAGGTGCTCTGCATAAAGGGCATTATTTTCAGCCCTTAGAAAGAATAAAGAAAATAAGGTTAAGGAACCGATCCTACTGCTGGTCTCTTGATTCACTTGATATTCAGATGGTCACTGGGACAACCATTAAAACTGACATGCTATACTAAACACCCTTTGGAACAAATGATGTATAGAATGTTTAGGGGAAGTTCTTTGCCAATAATTAAGAACATCCCTTCACTGTTAAGATTCTAGAAACTCCAAGTTTTGAGTTAGAGTCTCTTTCTAAATGAATTTATTAGTAATGAAAGAAGTTAGGGTTTCTGGGTGGGATCTGAGGGGATAGGGAGGCATAATTAGGGCTCTGGGGTAGTTGAACTAGGTGTCTGACTCTGAGCCATTCTTCTCTTTGGTGAACCAATCAACAGGGACATCAGTATATGACATTATGTCACTAGAAATTCTTCACTTGCAGAATGAGACTACCTTTGATTGTGCTGAGGAAGTAAAAAAGGAAAACTAGTAATTATTGAACATATGATGCTAACTTAATTCTCACAACAAATCTTAAGTGAGGAGTATTGTTTTACCATTTCATAGTTGAGGTGATTGAGGAACAAGGTACTCAAATAATTGGTATCCAAACTACAATTTCAATTTGGGTCTTTTGGGCTCCAAAACTCAAATTCTTCCCATACAAACCCATGTGGGCTTTTTAAGAAAGGGCACTTTTTTGTTTGTGTTGGCCACAATTTTGCTGACCTTTACTTATCTGTCCTACTCTGGTGTCTGTAGCTTCATATTTCTTATATGTAAAATGGGAATAATAATTTTTCTATTTCATGAGAGTTGTCACAAGGATAAAATGAACATGTTTTATTTTTCCTCATACATTTCTACCCTATTCAATTCTTTAAACTGAGACACACATAAAATAGTTAGATGTGGGGGTCAGCAGGTGGCATGGTGGTTAAGGGTGCTGGACTCCGACATGGCTGACTGCAGTTTGAGTCCTGGGTGTGGTGGCTTGCCTTCTCATTTTCTCTCTCTCTGGTCAAATTAAAATAAATGAAGTTAAATAAAATAATTCTTTAAAACAAGTTGGATGTGTTATTTGTTTTTATGTAAATGTTTCAATCCTAAGCAAGTTAATGTTTCATGTAATTTATAGTTCTCATGATCTCCCATGAATATTGGGAGACTATGAACACCTTGCTTGTTTTATTCAAATACATAAGTCAAGTAGATGGTAATCAAATGTAAAAATTATCCTGCTCTCCTCTGACTGAGCTATAAATACCAGTAACAAATTTTGTCTTTTGTGTTATAAATAAAATTTATGAGAAAAAAATCTCAGAAGAACTAATACTGCACACATTTACTTTTTAGTTGTCGCTACTGGTAAGGCCTTATGAATGGGAGAAATTCCTATATGTAGTTTTCAGGATACATGTAAACTTTGTGTTTACTTCGGATAAAATAATTTGTGTATTTCTTTTTTTTTTTTTTTTTTTTTTGAGAGGTTTTTCACTATAGGGCGCGTGCGCTCGCCAGACAGACAGAGACAGAGAGACAGAAAGCGAGAAATCACCCCCCAGAGGGGATGGCCACGCCGCAATCCCTTCTCCTCCATTCTCCTCTCGGGATCTTGGGCACGCACGCACACGCGCCCGGCATGGGTTTTAAGCCACCGGGTCCGGGATGCGAACTGCGGTCGACTACGTGGGAGTCCAGCGACATAGCCATTACGCTAACTGCTGGTTCCCAGTAATTTGTGTATTTCTTGAATAAAACTCAAAAATCTACTTTACTTAACACATATTGTTTTGCTTTTCATGGGGCAAACTTAGTGTAGGTTTAACCTGACATTGGAGTTAAAGTAATCATTGGGGTTTTAGACTATCACCTTTTAGTGGATGTTAAGAAGCTAATTCAGGGGACCAGCAGTTAGCAAAATGGCTATGTCGCTGGACTCCCATGTAGTCAACTGTGGTTCAAGTCCCGGACCCGGTGGCTTAAAACCCATGCCGGGCGCGTGTGCGTGCGTGCCCAAGATCCCGAGAGGAGAATGGAGGAGAAGGAATTATGGCGTGGCCCTCCCCCCAGGGGCTGATTTCTCGCTTTCTGTCTCTATGTCTCTATCTGTCTGGCGAGCGCACGCACCCTATAGCAAAAACCTCTCCAGAAAAAGGAAAAAAAAATGAAGCTAATTCAGGAGCCATCAAGTGGCATGGAGGTTATGACAGCTGGATCCCATATAGCCTACTCTGTGGTTCAAGTCCCAGATCCAGCAGCTTGAAAATAATGTTGGATGTATGGGCATGCATACCCAATATCCCTAGAGAAGAATAGAGAAGAAGGGACTGCGGCTAGCCATCCCCCTGGTGGGTAATTTCTCAACTTCCCTCTCTGTCTCTCTCCTGCAAGTGCATGTGCCCTGTAGGAAAAGCTTTTAAAAAAAGAAGCTAATTGAAAGAGAAGTGGAAATCCTTTATGTACTATCTGGAGGGCAGTGTGGGTTATTATTTGTTTAGGTAGAAGATGAAGTAGATTGGTTATCATGGCCTGATCTGAATCTCATTTTGAAATTCTGCTCATTCTTTGTGCATTCACAGAAGTATCAGTTCCTTTATGAAGCAGTCCCTGACTAACTCTCAATCAATCATAGCACTTAATAGAGCATCTCATGGGCAGGGGCTACATATGATCTGTTTCTGTGTTCTCAGGGTGTGACACAGTGCCAGCTTAAAACCATGCTGGAAATGGCAACTCACATTTTCCTTTTTATTTTTTTAAGTTTTAATTAATTAATTAATTAACATTTGACCAGAAAGAGAAGGAAGGACTGAGAGAGGGAGGGAGGGGGAGAGAGAGCATGTGCACACAAAAGTGAGAAAGCAAGCTGCCAGGTCCAGGACTCGAATCACAGTCAGCCATGTGGGAGTCCAGGACCCTTAACCACTTCACAGGGATTGACTTGTTTTATTATCTTCACAGTATTTCTGCAAGGTAGAGACTAATATCATTTTCATTTGAAAACCCAAGGCAATACGGCATTAAGGGATTTATACAAGAGAACCCAGAGAACGGAGGTGAGAATTTAGACTGAGGTAGTGTGGCTCTAGAGCACCTGTTCTTGCTTATTGCAGGTTGGGTTCTCTGGAGAAAGACACTGGGATAGAGTTTGGGATGTGACATGTTACTAGAGATCACCTGTGAATAAGAGGATTAGGAAGTCAGTTGTGAAGAAGTCCGATGTGGTGGATCTAGTGGGGTATCGCACTGGATATTGGATATTGATCATTAGAGTTGATCTGACGAGCTCAGATGGCTGGACCTTTATATCCATATGGGATGCCTAATGAAAGGTGTAGCTACAGTCAAAGTAGCTTTTTCCAGTTAATACAGACCCTGATGTTTCTGGCATCTGGAGGCTGTTAGTCACACCCTTCACAGCTTGGTCAGCAAGTCCTTCCTTGAAGGAATCTAAGTGGGTCACACCCATGTCAACCCTATTTAATAGACTACCTCTCAGGGGAACTATAATAACCATTTCCTAAATTAACAAAATGTCCATTAACTGTAATAACTATAATAATGAGTATAACTTGAGTAGTTATTATGTACTATGTAAATATGTAATAGCTGTGATATATTGAGCTGTTCATCACATCACTAGAATAAACTGAGATTAATACTATAGTATATAACCCCATTTTACTTATAGTGAAATAGAGACCTACTGAAGTTAAGCAACTTGTTTAAGGTTATATAATAAATGAGAAAGCTGTGACTCTCTGCTAAGCCCTCTGACACTAAAGTTCCTACTCCTAACCTCTAGGTTAATATATGTATCTCCCCAAATCAATTGCTGTGCTCCTCTGTGGTGCAGAGATCCTCAGCTTCGTGATCTCCAGCACCTAGTAATAATGCCTGACACATAGTACATATTGAATGCATACTTGTTGAATAATCAGTTTTCCATTTAAAAATGCATGTTTTTAATTGAAAAATAATTTAATAAATTAGCAACTTTGATTGGAAGCAACTGGGTATTTACTAAGGCATATTAAGCCTAAATCTTTGTTTATTTAACTAGTCATGCCGGAGCTACAAGTTGTTAGTGAAAACAGGAAGAACACACACACACACAGTAAGTGCACATGAATGGCTAACACTTCTTATGAAGTAAATCTATCAGGGTGAATAAGAGGCCAGATGATGTTGTGGAAAGAGATTTGGCCTAGAGCTAGGGAGGTTTTAATTGCAAGCATTTCAGTAACTTGAATTTGTCGTTGGCAAGTCATTTCCTTACTGTCATTTCTGAAATAAGGAAATTGTAGAAAATGATCCTTGAGTTTTATTTATTGCTAAGATGTTATAATTTTGCAAAACTTATTTGGAAGTGAGAGTAGACATTCTGTGAAGGACAGAGAGTGGAACCAGAACTGGTAGGTGGTAGATATAGGAGGATTTTAACTTAATATGGTAAAGTATTTTCTAAAGAACATCCTGGTGAAGAAATGATTCTTCATCATTAGAAGTGTTCAAACAGAGGCTGACAGTGGTCAAGAGAGTTTGGGGTACACTGTCTATGTTGGGGCAAGATAATATGAGATAACTACAAAAGTTAAGGAAATCGAAAAGCCTGTAAATGTGAAAGACAAGGATTAAATCCTAGATACTACAAATGTCAGAGCAGAATGCTAGCCTAGAGTGATAGCCCAGTTGTAGTTGTGACATAGTAACTGTGCAAAAAATACCTTTGGAATGAATGAATATTCAAACCCATTTAATAATGAATCAGTGCTTAAGAGTAAGATTGAGCTCTTTTCTGGCTGGAATCATGTAGGGTGTTAAAGAGAAGAATAAAGAAAATGGCAATGGCAGAGACCAAGAAAAAAGCTCCTACTGCAGCAGAAACCATTACAAGATTACTGCTGTGCCAGAAACCCTTAAGAAAAGAGAAGGAATTTTGTGGAGGTAAAGATTAAGTGTCTCAGAAAGAAGTTTGCTCAAAAGATGCTTCAAAGTTAAGAAATGCAAGTAGATGCACAAAACTGAGTTTCACATGACCTGGATGGCAAAAAAAAAGCTGACAACTTCTATAATATATACCCGCAGAACCCAAATTGGTATTTTCCTCAGGATCTGCAGTATTGGTGGTGTAAACCCCAAGGTAAAAAAGGTGCTGCAGCTTCTTTGCTTTTGCCAGAGTAAATGAACTGACCTCCAAGTATGGTTATGGCAAAATCATTGAGAAGAGAATTACCTTGGGACCAGCAGTTAGCGTAATGGCTATGTCGCTGGTCTCCCATGTGGTCGACCGAGGTTTGAGTCCCAGACCCAGTGGCTTAAAACTCACGCCGGGTGTGTGTGCGAGAGGAGAATGGAGGAGAAGGGATTGTAGTGTGGCCATCTCCCCTGGGAGGGGATTTCTCGCTTTCTATCTCTCTGTCTCTGTCTGTCTGGCAAGCGCATGCGCCCCGTGGCAAAAACCTCTCTAAAAGAAAAAAAAGAGATAATTGCCTTGATGATAACACTTTGATTGCTCACTCTCTTAGTAAATTGTGCATCTTCTGCATGGAGGAGCTGACTCATGAATCTATATGGTTAGAAAATGCTTGAAAGAAGCAAATTACTTCTTGTAGCCCTTCGAGTGATCTCCTGCATGAAGTGGAATGAACAAAGAGACCACCTGTTTTGCAGAAGTTGAAGATGCTGGCCACAGGGAAGACCAGATCAACAGGTGTATTAGAAGGAAAAACCAAAGTACCTACCATGATTATTTTTACAATCTAGTCAGTTAATAGTGACTGTTTTCAGACTAAAAAAAAAAAAAAAAGTAATGTTGACCATAACTGATCAATGCAACTCCAGAGGGATTGAAGTTAAAATGAGATTATCAACATGATGGTGTGTTACAAATTTTAGAAGTCATAGTTTGGTTTCCTCAGAAAATAGAGCCCAAGGTAAGGACTTCGGTGCAGATGATACAGTTGCACGGCCAGTAATTAGAAAAGAGTGGATAAAAATTGCTGAGAACATATAATAGGTCCCGAATGGATGGTAGCCATGGTAACTTCCTGGTAAAGGGTGATGTTTTCTTGAGAATAAAGGGAGTCTAGGCAGAGAAAGTAGTATTTCAAAAAGACTATGTATGACAGATCGTGGATGTTTCTAGGAAGAGAAAATCTTTCTATTTGCAGGTGGGGGATGGGGAATTATGTAAAGCTAGAAAGGCAAAGAAGTGTATATTATAAAGGCTTTGTAAGCCACACTTGAGGAGATTGAGCAAATTTCAATGTATAGCATCTCTAAATTATGAAGAGAACAGAATTGAAGTCAATAAAACACAGAGTGAAAAAAAGTTAAATCTCAATGATCAAAGTGCCCATGAAGAGCAGAGACTCAGGTGCAAAGAATATCCAGGCTTGAGGGACCAGCAGATAGCATAATAGTTATGTTGCTGGACTCCCACGTAGTCGACCGAGGTTCGCATCCTGGACCCGGTGGCTTAAAACTCACGCCGGGCACGTGTGCGTACGTGCCCAAGATCCCGAGAGGAGAATGGAGGAGAAGGGATTGCGGCATGGCCATCCCCCCTGCGGGGTGATTTCTCGCTTTCTGTCTCTCTGTCTCTGTCTCTGTTTGTCTGACGAGCACACGTGCCCTATAGCAAAAACCTCTAAAAAAAAAAAAAAAGAATATCCAGGCTTGACAGATTTGTTTTTTACACAGATGTGGAAATGCTAAACTGAAAGGAATTGTGCCTTTTCTGCCCTTTCATTTTTTTTCTCTCTTCTTTGCTTTTGTTCTTTTCCGCAGCTTGTTTTCTTCCCTACTTCTGAACAACATTGAACACTGTTAAAAGAGACCATACATTATAGATTTTAGTCGAATCTACTGTTAGAGAGTCCCTGTAGTACATGCATTTGTTTATACCATAGAGGCACTTGTAATCAATGCTGAAGTTTAGGGGCAGGTTGATATTTATACAGTGCACACTAAAATGAACAACGTGGAAAGGACCTTAGATGATATTTAGGGGTTATTACATTTGAGTAAAAGGACAACAAATTATAAATAGCATTTTATTGATTAAAAACATCCCAGTACCAATGCTGAAATACTGAGTTCCTTAGAGTGTCTTTTAGGTGTCATGCTGGTTCACGTCTCTGCACCTTTGCATATATTTCTCTTCTAAGCCGAAAGTCTACACCAGCTGCTCTTAAGTGCTTGCCAGCGCCACCCTTTTAGATTAAGGTCTACATTGTATATCGTCTCCTTTATATCCTCACAGCACCCTGTACTTACCTTCACATTGTCCTCAGTTCAGTGCATCTTGATCTTTAGTGTACATACGAATACCCCCAAGACCTTGTGAAAATGCAGACTGTGCATTTTTAGCAAGCTACTGAATGATGAGTATACTGGTTCCTGGACCACATTTAGAGTGGCAAGATCTTAGGTCACACTATAGCAGTGACCAGTTTACTTTTCTAAGTTGACTAACTTTTATTTGTCATACTTGGACTAAGAACACGATATTCTTCTTTTCTTTTCTTTCTTTTTTTTCTTTTTTCTTTTTCTATAGGGTGCATATGTTCACCAGAGACAGAGAGAGAAAGAGAGGTAGAGAGGGGGATGACCCCTCAGGGGGATGGCCATGCCCCAATCCTTTCTCCTCTTGGACATGTACACACATAGCATGATCTTTAAGCCACTAGGTCTGGAATTCAAATAGCAGAGTTGGCCATGTGGAATCCAGCTGCCTTAAGCTCCATGCCGCCTGCTGTCCTTGGAATTTTTATTTTTAAAAAATTTTTATTGCATCATATAATTCTGATACAGAGTATGATACTCAGTAAACTTACAGTGAATGTATGCAAAAGCGTTATCTCATTATAATAATCTAAATTATTAATATTACCATGAGCCATTTTATTTCTTAAGGATGAAATGAGGACTCAGAGAGGTTAAATAACCAGTTTTAAAATGGTAGAACCCAGGGAACCAGCAGTTAGCGTAATGGCTATGTCGCTGGACTCCCATGTAGTTGACCTCGGTTCACATCCCGGACCCAGTGGCTTAAAACTCACGCCGGGCACATGTGCGTGCATGCCCAGGATCCCGAGAGGAGAATGGAGGAGAAGGGATTGCGGTGTGACCATCCCCTCTGGGCGGTGATTTCTCACTTTCTGTCTCTATGTCTCTCTCTGTCTGTCTGGCGAGTGCACGCGCCCTATAGCGAAAAACTCTCAAAAAAAAAAAAAAAAAAGATAGAACCCAAAACTTCAACACAGCTTTGTAACTCAAAGACTTGTGTGCTCTAAACTCAATCATTTGCTTTTCAAAATATATACCACAATGCAGGTTAAAGTTGAGGAGTGGAGAGGGTTGAAAAAAATTAATAAAATAGAAGTATTCCTAACACTGTGTTTAAGAGATTGAAACTTTACAGTCTTAGCCTTAGAGAACACAGACAATATAGAGTTGCAGGAAATCCTTGGTCTTGAGAGATTTGGACCACACTCCAAACTTTGACGTTCTACACCATTCTCACAGCTGAACAAATATGACATATATAATTGTCAAGCCCACCACTGATTTTATGAATTAATTCCTAGGATTTATGGTATTTTGTGCTCTCTTTTCAAAACACCTTACAATTGTTAATTATTTAAGCTGCCTTACATCCTTCAGAGGAAGGATAGGGATATTATTTTGCCCTGAGCCTCAGGCGGGGGTCCCTAGAGGTGGAGTACCAGTGGTTGCCAGAATCAAGGGTAAACAGATCAGGTTGTACATGAGTGAATTTAGTTTTATTATTGAGGAAATTATGCCTGTGAAATGGGACAAATACTTTATGGGTTTTTAAGTCAGAAGATAAATAGAAAGATCATTTTGACATACAAGAAAAATCATAATAACTGTCATTTATTGAATACAATTGACCCCTGAACAACATGTGGGTTAGAAGCACCAACCTTTCTTCATGCAGTTGAAAATCCATATATAACTTTTTGGACCAGAAGATGGTAATGGTTACGTCTCTGGGCTCCCATGCAGTTGACTGCAGTTCAAGTCCTGGACTTGGCGGCTTAAAACTCACATAGAGTGTGTGTGCGTGGCGTGTATCCTGAGAGGAGGATGAAGAAGAAAGGATTGCAGCGTGCTTATCTTCCTGGGAGGTGGGGGGGATGATTTCTCGCTTTCTGCCTCTCTGTCTCTCTTTCTCTCTAGGAAGCTCACGTGCCCTATAGTTATAATCTCTCTCTTTAAAAAAAAATTCATATATAATTTTAACTCCCCCAAAACTTAACTACTAATAGCTTAGTGTTGACCAGAAGCCTAACAGATAACAATCAGTTCACACATATTTTGTATATGTATCACAATCTTCATTCTTATAATAAAGTAAGATAGAGAAAATAAAAATGTTATTAACAAAACGGTAAGAGAAAGTACATTTACAGTATTTATTGCAAAAAGTCTACATATAAATGGACCCATACAGTTCAAAAGTCACTTGTACTTAATTGTGTAGCAGGTGGTGTGCAGTGCCACCTAACTTTGTTTTGTTTTGTTTTGAAAGACTAATGCGAGTTAGATTATGACAATAAAATAGCAGCTACCATTGACTAAGCACTCACACCATGCCAGGCACTTTACATGTATTGCCTCATTGTCTTCTCACAGCAGCCCCGTAACCGTGTTTTGTTATTCCTACATTACAGAGGGAACTGAATAGCCCAAGACGTAAAATGAAGCTGGGATTTGAATATTGAATTGGTCTGTCTCCTGAGCTTTGGCTCTCTCCATTTTGTGCTACTATTGAATTGTGAACTTTCTCTGAAATTCAGTTTCCTCGTTTGTGAAATGAGAATAATAATATCTACATCAGAGGGTGTTATCAAAATTCTCTATGATAATATTCCTGGCACTCAATAAAGATGTACCAGAAGGGTCATGAGTTTTAAGGCAAGAAGGACCTGCATTTGAATTTCATCATAATACTTAACAACCATGATGTCTTATATTGTTTACTTAGCTTTCTGAAACTTGATTTCCCCATCTGTTAAAATGGGGCTAATGAGATCTACCTTACAGGTTTCAATGAACATGAAATAAGATGCTCTGTTTAAAGAGTTGACTTCAGGGTTTGGCATATTGAATAAAATACATTTGAATAAAAGGACAACTAATTATAAATAGCATTTTATTCATTATAAACATCTCAGCCCCAATGCTGAAATAGTGAGTTTCTTAGAGTGTCTTGTAGCTGCCATGGTGATTCATGCCTCTGTACTTTTGCATGTATTCGGTCGTCAGGAAAGTCATGATGTAAGCTCAATGTAAGCTGTTTTATTTTTTGTTTTTTCCTTTATCCTCCCTTTCGAGGTTCTTTCCCCACATTCTCTTTTTTTAGATCTTCTCAACAAATAACACTGCCTTCTCAGATGCTAAGTAGAATTTTGAATTATTTAAACTAATTTCTTATTCTTTTTATTATTTTTTTTGGAGAGGTTTTTGCTATAGAGCGTGTGCACTTGCCAGACAGACAGAGAGAGACATAGAGACAGAAAGCGAGGAATCATTCCCCAGGGGGGGTGGTCACGCCGCAATCCCTTCTCCTCCATTCTCCTCTCAGGATCTTGGGCATGCACATACACACGCCCGGCAAGAGTTTTAAGCCACCGGGTCCAGGAAGTGAACCGCGGTCGACTACGTAGGAGTCCAGTGACATAGCCATTACGCTAACTGCTGGTTCCCAACTAATTTCTTATTCTTGTCATCCTCATCTAACGAGCTGCAAGTCACTTTCAGCCATTTCAATCAGGCATAGAACTTTTTCATCCAACATCTTTCTATTGTCCAATTCTGATTTTAAGTCCCTGTGATTTGTGAGGACGATTATCAGTGACTTACATTCTACAAACCCTCACTATTTATTCTTTATGACTTATCTGGACCAGGAGGGCTGATAAACTCTATGCTAGGCTCTCAATATTTTATTGGTGATATTCTCATACCTATTTAAATAAAGGAAGAAAGAAAATCCACTGTAGAAGTATTTTTCTAAGTATATGAGTATGTCTGAACTTCAAGGCCCTTGACATTTCAGGAATTGGATTTAACATCCCTAGAGACTATTCTTTGCCCCCTAACAAACATTTGGTAATAAATTGGATCGAATTCCTCTGACTCCATGCCCCACCCTCCCCACAGTGAAGTCTGGGTAAACGATTAACTTTCTCAGAAAACTCTCTGAAATCCAGGTGCAGTCAGTCATTCTGGGACAAAAGAAAACAGTAAATAATGTACTCTATTGGAGTGAACAATGGACTTCAATTCTTTTTTTATTTTTTTCTTTCTTATTGTCAAAGTTGGTTTGGGGCTCCCAGGGGCCCTGTGAGGTGGACATTTTGTCCTACTGTTGGTGTTGCATATCCCTAGCAACTTCTAAAACTTGTTTTGTGATTGCTTCGAGGTTGTTGGCCCAATCACCAGCCTTAGCTTTGCGTTCTCAGCCATGAACACCCGGGAACCACACTGCCTCCCCATGATGGGCTGAACTGCACCGGGTGGCTCATTCACTTCAACATCTGGTTAGCTCCGTATGATAACCCGTTATAGGGATTGATTAAAGCTTTGTCCCTAAAGTTCTGACGTGTTCCAGATGAATTGTCCTCTATTAGGGTTCCAGTTGAATTGATTAATAGGTAAAACTATGGAGGATCCTTTTGTTTACTTAGATTTAGAAAAACAAATTGGAGGGAAGCAGGGGTGGACACAGGGTAATTATTCGTAGCCAATGGTTGTAGTCCAGATGAGAGACTAAAGGTAAAGGGTGTTGCGTGGAAAGAAGTAATGGATTTGAGGAATAATTAGAGGAAAAAAAAATAGACCCTGTGACGGTGTGAATGAGGAGTTTTGATGGAGAGGGAGCAATCAAGGTTCATGGCATCTCTTCAAGCTTTAATGTTTCCATCTCAAAATGGAGATAATGTGTATGAAATGCTTTGTAAAGTGCTATTTTTGTCATCTGTGAAAATATTCAGGAATAGACTTTGTACTGTAATAAGCTAATCATCAGATGACCTATTTTCCAAAGCATTGACTCGTTGGGAAAGTCTTGACACATTTTTGCATAGAAAAACATACAAAAATACATCATGACTTTCCCAATGACCTAATAGATGGTCAGATAACTTGAGGCCAGAGACTAAATTGTTGGAAGAGTAGTGTATACGATATTGTACCTGCCACAGAGTACTTAGTTTTGCCCTGGGTTGATCCTGGATCTTCCTGCTCTCAGATTTACTCCTCACTCTTCCCTGGTTGACTTTATGTTGCAGTGGGGCTGGCTCCAGAAGTCTCTTTTTTTCTAGGCTTCTGTATCAACCTCCTAGCTTGTGGCTGGGTTTCTCCAGTGGGATATAGTAGTGGGAGATTGCAGGGAGGGAAGGAGAGAGAAACCAGGGTAATTCTTCTGTGTCTTGGGTAGTGTCTCAGGCTGAAGCTTTAGCTCCTTCACGGTCCTTGACTCAAAATGATTTCAGCTTCAGGTAGGTAACCCTGCCCCTTGGGCACCTCTCTTTATTTTTCTAGTCTACGGTTGATAACAACCTCCTGCTATTGCTAAACTTCTGGGGTGCATCCTGGTCTCCTTTTTTTTTTTTTTTTTTTTGTGGTTTTTTTTTTTTTTGGGGTTTTTTTTTTTTTTTTTTTGCTATAGGGCACGTGAGCTCAGTAGAAAGAGAGAGAGCTACAAGGAGACAGAAAGCAAGAAATCATCCCCCAGGGGGTATGGCCATGTCACAGTCCCTTCTCCACTCTCCTTCCAGGATCTTGGGCACACATACATACATGCCCGGCATGACTTTAAGCCACCAGGTCCAGGACTCAAATCTCAGTCGCCTACATGGGAGTCCAGCGACATAGCGTTCCCATCCTGGTCTCCTGTGAGGTGTCTCATTTTTTCATCACTTGTGTAACTAACTTTTCGTATTATTTTTTTTGCTGGTTTTAGACACTTCAAATAATTCTTGTTTAACAGGTTTGATACTGACTGATAAAAACACACACAGTCCGGCTTTTATTAATTTTAGGAGTGTAATTTTCAACAATGCAATTTTTTATGTAAATAAACTTTAAAACATAATAAAACCAAAATATTCTGTTGATATAAATAAATTCAAAACGACATGCTTAGAATGGTGTCTACAGTGATTTAGCATGAATAAATTACTTGTAAATTTTTTCGACTTATTTTTTCAGCTGACTGAGCTTTGAAACTGAGATAAATGTCACTTAGTGTTCTTTAAATAGTATTTAGCTTGTGTAATTTGGAGAAAAAACATTCTTTAGTAGAGTCAGAGACAGGAATCATCAAAAAATAAAACAAACAAGTAACATACTTTGGAAAAACTTGCCATTATATCATAGTATTACATGCCGTCTTAGCAAATTTATGAATAGTTTTAATTTTTTTTTGTTTTGTTTTACTTGGTAATGGCTTTGTGTAAATCATTGGCACTGATACTATTATACTGCTTGAAAGTTTATTTGGAGTCTTTTCTACATTCTTTAGAATAAACTATTTTTTCAAGATGATAGTATTAACTGATTTATTGATGTTCTTACTGGTTAATTTAAAAAATGTATGGGATATGGAAGGATAGCTGATGGTGTGGTGGTTAAGGTGCTGGATTCTCATATGACCAACTATGGTTCAAGTCCCATACCTGACTGTTTTCTCACTTTTCCTTTCTCTCTGTCTCTCTCTGGTGAGTACATGTGCATTTTTATATCAAAAAATAATATAATAAAATTAAATAAGTAAAAAAAAAAGTGGGGTAACTATATTTTCTTAAAATATTTTAAAATACAGAATAATTCTTCAATTTGAACAGCTATTTGAACATTATTGAAGATAGCAATCTATTTTAAATAATTTATTCAGGAAATTCACATAACAAAATTAACTATTTTAGAGTGAACAGTTCCATAGCATTTAGTACATTCACAGTGTTGCACAACTCCCACTTCTGTTTAGTTCCAAAATATTTTCATCACACCAAAGTAAAGCCCTAAATTTAGCCATTAAGCAGTTTCTCCACATGTCCTCTTACCCCAACTCCTGGCAACCACCAATCTTTTTTTTCTTTCTCTATGCATTTATCTATTCTGGAGCTCTTATATAAATGGAATCATATAATACGTGTCAGTTTGTGTCTGACTTCTTTCACATAAGATAATTTTTTTAAGAATTATTTTATTTAACTTTATTTGTTTATTTACTTATTTTAATTTGACCAGAGAGGG
>NW_006159640.1:1455893-1462516 GCF_000334495.1 Tupaia belangeri chinensis
TTTTATATATATATAATATAAATAATTATTTATTTAATTGTATTTATTTTTTATTATTATTCAATTTGACCAGAGGGAGACAGAGATAGAGAGAGGGAGAGTGAGAAAGCAAGCTGCCAGGGACTCAAACTACAGTCAGCAGAGTGAGAGTCCAGTTCCTTAACCACCTTTATTAGGTATATTATTTGCAAGTATTTTCTCCCAGTCTGTAGGTTGCTTTTTTTATTTCCTTTTTAATGTCCTCGATATTCAAAAGTTTTAATTTTGATGAAGTCCAATCTTGTTCTTTTATTGCTCATGCTTTCCATATCCTATCTTAAAATGTTTTACCAAATTGCAGCCCACGAAGATTGATATACTTTTCATAATTATAATTTTTTAAAATGACCAGATGGTACAAGTGCTTGCCAGAAAGAGAGACAAGGAAACAGAGACAGTGTGAGGGAAAAAATCCACAATAGGGTATGGTCACACCACAATCTTTTTTTTTTAGATTTTTGCTATGGGACATATGTGCTCACTAGAAGCAGATAGAGAGAAAGAGACAGAGAGACAAAAATCATCTCCTGGGGGGCATGACCACCTCATCTGGTGTTTAACAAGTCATGCCCCATCCCACCCATTTCTCTTTTATTCTCTATTTGGAACTCTGGGAACACAAACACACGTGCCTGGCATGTTTTTCAAACCACCAGGTCCGGGACTCACATTGCAAAGTCAGTCATGTGGGATCCAGTGCCTTAACTTCAATGTCACCTCCTGGCCCACAATTCCTTCTTTATTTCTCCATCCTATGGGGATTTGGGGCATTAACACACACACATATCGCTCATGGTTTTGAAGCTGCAGGGGACTGTGGTCAGCCATGTGGGCTCTGGATCTGTTAGATCCACTAGACTATGGGGCCAGCCTAGTGTTTATCAATTTTTGAGTATGCCTTTTATATCATGTACAACTTTAATACAAGTTGAGCGTTCCTAATGTGAAAAGTCAAAACCTGAAAACTTTTTAAGTATTGACATGATGCCACAAGTGGAAAATTTTACACCCGACCTCTTGTGAAGGGTCTCAGACAAAATGTTGCTATATAAAAATGTTGTGTAAAATTAGCTTCAGGCTGTATATATAAGGTGTATATGAAACATAAATAAATTTTGTGTTTAGACTTCAGTTTCATTTCCCAAGATATCACATTATGTACATGCAGATATTCCAAAATCCCCCCAAAAATCAGAAACTTTTTATCCGAGGGATATTCAACATGTATGTATGATGTATGTATATACTCACATCTCTATATGTGTATATTTGACACACATTCATTCACAAGCATTTAAAAATTTATTGACTTACTAATTCTCTTAAAAATGTTGTGATGTAAACAAGGCAATAATCACTATGCTCATTTTAAATATAAAACCCCCTCAATTTTAAGAAAGAAAGCTGTCAAGGTCTTGTGAAGAGTAAATGGTAGATTTAAGATACACATGGTGGTTATCTGACTCCGATCTGATCATGACTGTCTTGTTACATGATCTCGCTACACTAGGTTTTCTCCATATATCTGCTGAACAATGTGCAACAGGGAAGGGAGAGCAAGGAAACCCAATTTTCTTGTGTTGCTGTTATGCACAATGCTTGACCGGGTCCTTGTACACGTATCGCTGCACACTTCTCATGCCTTCCCAGAGGCAGATGTTGATAGTCTGATTTTAAGATGAGGAAAGCGAAGCTCAGGGAGTTTATACTGTGTATTGTACAGGTAGCTAAGGCAAAGCCTCAGTTCGTCCTATAGTGGCTCAATTCCTTTTGGTAATTTAGCACTTAGAGGAGTGCCCAATGGTAGTAAAGATTTTTCCAAGATAGATAACAATAGAATTATACCCCCCCAAAATGGGATGTGATATAAGCATTTTCCTTCTTGCATGTCCTCAATCTCCAATGAATAATGAAACCTGAGCATCTGTTTTCACTCTTGCATTTCATCTGCTTAAATGATAAGCCCTGATTTTTTATTTCACCACTCTTTCAACCAGTGTCTTTTTCCTGATAATATTAAACATTCTTACAGAGGGATGTGGAACTGTTTCTCACAACCTCAGCCTCCAGATCCAGGTGGCTGGGTCCTGCAGTGTGTTCTCCCAGCCACCATGGGCCCTCATCTGGTGTTTAACAAGTCATGCCCCTCCCATCCCTGCCCTTGGCACACAGACAGGAAATTAAGGACTAAGTGAAGTTCACCTCTGACCCTCGATTCACTTTTTAATAAAAGCATTGAGAGCCACTTGTGTGCTTTATGCCAGACCCAAGAAGTGACAACTTAATGGCTCTTTGAAGAGAAGCCCATCTGTCCTCATGCAGTGGCATTTTTTTCAGCGTGTCAATTCTCAAGGTCACTGCTAGCTCAAAGCATGTCCATGTTCGAACCTACCCAATGTCCAACACACAGGAAGAACTCATAAGCATTGACTGTACTCAGTGACTATTAATTGTTCTTGAAAAGTGAATGATAATGCTCTTCATCTATAAAGCAAAACTAATGAATGATCCAATTTTCTCAATTTTATATTTTTTCTTTTATAATTTCTTTTAACTGTTGGTTCATTTGATGTATTTTTATTACATATAATTGTTTTGATTGTTCCAAAAAGAAAACCATTGAAATTGGCTTAAGAAAACAATGGGGGTGGGAGTTTATCAGCTCACTTAATAGCTATAGGTGGAGTGAGATCTTTAGGAACCTGCCTACTTTTCTCTGACTGACTTCATTCCTTTTTTTTTTTTTTTTTTTTTTGAGAGGTTTTTGCTATAGGGCATATATGCTCACCAGAAAGACAGAGAGAGTATAGGGCATATATGCTCACCAGAAAGACAGAGAGAGACAGAGAGACAGAAAGCAAGAAATCACCCCTATGGGGCATGGCCATGCTGTAATCCCTTCTCCTCCATTCTCCTCTCGGTTCTCTTCTCGGGATCTTGAGCATGCACACAAATGCTCCTGGCATGCACATGAACCGTGGTCGACTACATGGGAGTCCAGTGATATAGCCATTACACCCACTGCTGGTCCCCTGGTTTCATTTTCAAGCAAGATTTTATGGTAGCAAGATGGCCACTGGCATCACCAATGTATGAGGGGACCTAACAAAGTTTGTGGAGAAATGGAATTGAAGTTTGAGTTAATTTTGGTGAAAAAAAAAAAAAAAAGAAAGGAAAAAAAAAAAAGAAATGAAATCCATGCATAGTTTTTATATAATAGGCATTTTCCACAAACTTTTTGAAGACCTCGGTATATCTTAACTAGTTTCACCATCTTAGCTAGAAGGGAAATCTGCCATTCCAATAGTCCAGCCAAATTCTGTCATTGCCTAGTATGTGCTCAACTCTGAACCAATCATCATGGTGGCCAGGGTATTGCTGCACTTCTATTGGTTGGATTTTGGCCACATATACACCCCCAAAGCTGAGAGTGGGGGAGGCCACCCCATGAATGACATAAAACTGATACCAGATGAGGCATAGATATCAAAAGAAAATTTATCTGACACATCTAGATGAGAAAAAAGAGGCAAAACAACAAATGACTGCCACATATCTGATATAGTACATGAAAATTTAGGAATTATAAATTTGGAACAAAAAATTATAAGTTTGAATTCTTGATGTTAAGTAGAAACAACATTATTCTTAATTGTTCTATGATTGGAGCAAAAGATGAATTTTTAATTAGAATACACAAAGACCTTCTTTTGAAGCTTTCTTTATACATATATGAGTAAAATTTTTAGTTTCCTACAGTGACGTTTTTACTCAGTCCAATGCATTGCTTATTTTCAGCATTATTTACTATTTACCAGACATTGTGCCTTAGATTGAGAATAGAAATGTTAAATTAAAAAAAAAAAATCCTGGGCAACCAGGTGGCATAATAGTTAAGGCAGCTGGATTCCCATGTGGCTGACTGTGGTTCAAAGTCCTGGACCTGGTGTCTTGAGACTCATTCGGTGCACATATGAAAATCCTGAGAGGAGAATGGAGGAGAAGGGATTATGGTGTGGCCAACCCCTCTGGGGAGTGATTTCTCATTTTCCCTCGCTCTGTATCTCTCTGTCTCCCTCCTTTCTGGCAAGCTCGCATGCCCTATGGTGAAAACCTAAAATAAATAAGTAAATAAATTAAAAATTCCTACCTTTATGAAGATTGTAGTAGAGAGGATCTTACAATATACCTTTGGTAACTCATTACTTGTGATGTATTGAAATTATTGAACTGATGCAATAAAGTTGTTACTTTGTCAAAACATGGGTATATAAAAGTAACTATTTAGAAATCAGGGGCCAACAGGTGATATGGTGGTTAAGGTGCTAGATTCCCGCATGGATGACCATGGTTCAAGTCTTAGACCTGGCAGCTTGCTTTCTCACTCATCTCTCTCTCTCTCTCTCTCTCTCTCTCTCTCTCTCTCGCTGTATCTCTCTATTCCCAAATTGACAAAATATAATATATCAAATTGAATAATAATAATAAATAAAATTGAATAAGGTAATACTTTTTAAAAAAGAATCAGGTTAATTGAGTAAGTTGAATAATGATTATTTGTTGGGCCTGTGTTAGACACTTTGTATGGATGATCACCTTTGTTCTTACGATCATTCTGTGGTCCTCCTTTACACAGGAGAAGATAATTGGCCTACTGTCTCATGGCAAGAGGATGGGGATCATATTGTCCACCCAGATCTGGCTCTTAAGCTTTTCAGTGATATTATGCTTGTATTGAATAACCTGTGATTTCTCTTATATCATGTGCATTAGTCACACTCAGAAATATATACACATATACTTTGTTTACAGAAGACATTGGGAAAAATTCTTGAGGATGTCTAAGAAAGCTGTGATGACAATGTCATCTAGTCTGATTCCTGTGACCTGTACAAATTCCATGGCCATTCCCCAGTTCTCTACCTTTGTTTCTTCATCCCTTGGCACTGTAAGTATAATAAAGGGAAGTCTGTGTTTGGGTGTGTGTATGTGCATGTATGCTTGCAATGGTGGTAGGGACTGATGGAATGATGCCGGCCTCAGAGCCTTTGAGCAGGCAGTAGGCCAGGGATTTGTGATCTACTAGGAAAGTCCATGAGAAGAGAGGAGAGATAATGCCCAGTGGGAAAGCACTGCACAAGAGTCTTATTTATGAGTCTGGCGTTAATCTCTCCTTCCCCCACCACCACACACATTAAGACAGTAGTCACTTAACATCTTACATGTATTTCTGTTACGAAAAGTGAGAATCCATTTTCTTATACTTTATGCCTTCCAGGTGTTTTGTTGAGGATCAAATGCAGTAATATTTATGAAAATTGCTTTGAAGAGAGTTGTTTTGTGTACCACTCTTCCCTTACTCTGCTTCTATTTGCTCGCTCTCTCAAACATACCTTGTGATTTCCAGCATTCCAGGGGGTGGTTTAGCTCATGTTTACTATGCAATTTCATTTTCTATTTCTTTCATCTATTCTTGTTCATCAGCTATTTCCTCCATGTTCTAGATACTGTAGTAGGTGCTAGACATGAAGAGGCAGTGTGCTTTGGCGGAAAGAATATGAATTTGGATTTAGACACAGTGTGAAGCTTGACTGTGTACATCTTTGAAACAGTCAGCTAATCTCTCTCCACATTCAATTTCTTCCCCTGTAAAACAAGAATAATTTTTGTGATTTATAGGAACTTTGCTGAGAGCTGGAGGGAACACATGACTCAATAAATCAGCCATAATTTTCTTCAAGACATTCTCCCTACCATCTAAGGGCTCACAGTTTACAAGTGGAGATAAGACACTTTCCAAGATTATTCTAAATCAGGGGAGAGAAGAGGTGGCCGTGAGGCACCATCCTCTCAGTGGTTGAGCAAGGCATGTCTTAAATAAAGGCAGCCAGCTGGTACATAGCAGAATACAGTCTTGCATCCAGATTTCCTAGGAAATTTCCAAGAGGGTAGAAATTTTTAGGTTTACCATAGGTTAACTATTATTTGGATCTTTATTTTGAAAAATATTTCCTGACATTAGTAAATTTTCAAAACAAGAGAGGAGATGGGAAAGGCCATGTCAGTTTAAGAAGCATATGCACAATACTCATGGGAATGAATGAATGGTTTATTTTTTCCTTAAAGAAGATAATTAAATGTATTGCAGGGAATTGAATGAGTCTGAGAAGGAGGGCTCTGGCACGAAGTTATTTTATTTTACAACAAGTGGTAGTGTCAGAAAATTACTCATTGGTTGGCCCATTAAGGGCTCTTTGGTGATCTTGTCCTGGTTATAGGAATGCAGGCTCTTAGCCAGTCAGCTAATGTGTGTTGTTTCAGGTCGCAGGTGCTATTTCCATTATACAACAATCCCACCACAACCAACCTCTCTTGACTCTTTCTCTCTGTTCCCTTTCTTCCCACTGCCAAATGCCCATAGCACATTTGTATCTACCTTTGTTGGCTCTTGTACATGATAACATCCTTGAGAGAACACCTTAAGGATCATCATGAAGCAGGGACACTGCCCCTCCTTAATATACTGAATAAGAGCTACTTCCCCCCCCCCCCTTCCCTACTTTTCGGGTCCCACACCTGTTGCC
>NW_006159640.1:1462698-1467380 GCF_000334495.1 Tupaia belangeri chinensis
CTTAATATACGTAAAAAGAGCTTCTCCCCCCCCCCACCTTCCCTCATTGTCAGGTCCCAATCCTTGGAACCTGTAAATGTTAATTTATTGGAAGAGGTCATTGCCAATATAATTAAATGAAAGATCTAGAGATGAAGATATCATGCATTACCTGGTGGGTCTTAAATTCAGTGACAAATGCCCTCCTAATTGAGGGGCAGAAAAATACTTGACACAGAACAAGGAAGACAGTGTGTCCACAGAGACTGGAAACAGATTGGACTGAGGCAGACACAGTCCAAGAATGCTGACAGCATTGGAAGCTCAAAGAGGCAAGGAAGAGACACTCCAAAAGTGTCTGGAGGGAGCATTGCCCAGCCAACACCTTGATCTCAAACTTCTAATTCCAAAAATTGAATGAATAAGTTTTTGTTTTAAACTACATTTGGGATAATTTATTACAGCAGCCTTAAAAAACTTTCCCTCTCTTTTCCCTAGCCATTCCTCTATCCTGAATGTGACTATGAATTTTTAAGTTTTACTTTTAATAAAAGGTCTTATAAAATGAGCCCATGAACATTCCAAGATATTATGAAGGACCATGTTACAGTAGTTCAGAGCTTAGATGACACCTAGAGATCATCCAAACTTCCAAATGTAAAGATGGGAAAACTATGACGTTAAGAAAAAGAGCACTTGTCGAAGGTCACTTAGTAAGTCAGTAAGTAGTGTAGCCAAAACTTCACTCAAAGTTCAAGTTTCCTGACTTTGTCTACTACAGAGAAGGGGGTGTCACTATGAAGATTTCTAGCTCAGCAAGTAGGTAGAAGATCGTTTTTATTTTTTTTTCTTGTCTTTTTAAATAACTTGTGGATTTGCCCTTTCACTCTAGTTAACAAAACCTGAAAAACATTTTAGAGAAGATAAGTAGAGATGAAGTTGTGTTGGTGGAGAGGATGGGTGTGAATGCTAGAGACTGTAAGGGGGGGAAGTGGTTGGTAGAGACTGGGTGGTGGAGGGTGGGTGTGAGAAGAGAAAAAAAATTTCATGGGATTACATCAAAACAACAACCCCCCTCTCTTCCCCCACCCCCGAATAAATAGAGATGATTAAATAAATATGTCACATTTGGAAAGATATCCCAGATGTCCAGTTATGGGTAGGTGTGTGGGCTCTGGGATTACAGGACCTGATTAGAATTCTTTCTCTGCTGTTTTCTAGTTCTGGAAAAATTAGGTAAGTTGCTTTCTAGGTGCCTCAATTTCTTCAGGTGTAGAATGGAATAGCAATAGTATTTACTTCTGATTATTATGAGAATGAAATAAGATGCTGTGCTAGGAGTCGTTAAGAAGTTCATGGAAGATTCATATTATGGAAATCTATGCATAGATTTCAACATTTTTTGCACCAAAATTAGCTAGTAACTTTAATTCTGCTTTTCCACAAAGTTTCTGAAGTCTCATCATGTATATATATGTAATTTTCAGTCCCTGGCAATTAACAGAGGCTCTATATAATTATTCTGTTATTCTACAAATAGTAAGTTGTAGCAAAGTAGGTAGTGTTTTCCAGTTCAGGATTTATTTGCTTATTATACACTGACCTCAGAATTTCTTTAGTAACTAAGAAAAACAGTAAGGATGAAAACCAGTTCTGACTCAGCAAAGGGAACCTGTCATGAATGAGGCATATGGTCTCTGGTGCAGCAGCTGCTGATGCCATTATCAGTGTCCCAGAGCTGATGGGAATCCTTGGACCTCCCTTCTGGGAAATGCATGACTATTAATGTTTGTTGACTGAATAAATAAACAAGATCAAAGGCTGCTTGATCTTGAGAGGAGTAAAGTGAGCCCATTCCTATAACTGGAATTCTGGATTACACAATGGCCTGATGTTGTCTAGAGGACTTAGAGCTGATGGTCAGAGAGCTGCACTCCAGTGCAAGCCCAGCCATTTCTAGCTATGTGATGGGGAGGATTACCTATTCAGATAGCTTCACAGTCTATCTAACATGCAGTCCTCCAATGAGGCTCAAACCAGGAAAGGATATAAAAGTATTTAGTAAACAGAAAGAAAGTCTTTTGGACCATTTATGAAACAGTATGACTGACATGCATGGTGCCCTTTTGCCAGTTAGTCACTGATCACTTCTAGCTTGATGTATACTTGCCCCTTTAGTTGCCAGTGAGTAAAGCAGGAGTGGGGAGCCCAGCCATTGGATAGACCTCAGGCAATAGAGAATATTGGGGGATGACTGCTCCCCTGCAACCCAATTGCTTAATAGCTCTGCACATACAGGTATGTTGTCAGGGTTAAACTCATCCTCCAAGTAATGCACCATCATGGTGCCCAAGTAGGGCAAATGCTCTCTATATGTTACTGATTATGACTTTACTAGTGGGCATGAGAGATAGGGTCTAAAGTCAACAAAGAACCCAGGGCTTTAGAAAAACAGCATTTCCCTTCTCTTTATGTTTCTTATCATTTTTCCTCATAATCCCTTTTGTCAACAAAGAACCCAGGGCTTTAGAAAAACAGTATTTCCCTTCTCTTTATGTTTCTTATAATTTTTCCTCATAATCCCTTTCAAATGAGCACCAGGGATGTTTTTCCTAGTTATGAAGGCCAAATCAAAAAGAGAAGAAGTGGGCAGTGGGGATGTGGGTCATTCTTGGAATTGGAAGTGATGAAACACCCAGATGTCCACCTTGTGGTACGTAAGTGTGTTATAAAGTTGGTGTGTGTGGGATATGTGGTGTGTGGAGTATGGTATGTCTGTGATGTATGTTTAGTGTGTCATGTGTATGTATGCTATGGCATGTGTATATATATATATATACACACACACAATTTATACACGTGTATGTGTGTGTGTGTGTGTGTGTGTGTGGCGCAGCATATATGGTCTGTGTATGCCGTGTGTTTTGTGTATTTAGTATGGCTGTGCCTATAGTATGGTGTGAATGTGTGAGTGTGTGTGTGCACGCATGTACATCTAAGTATTTGAAAAGGGACTTTTCAGTTGACAATCTCCATTTGGGTGTAAATTTTGTGTAAGAACGATACTAATGTAACAGGAGAGTTCAGAGATGAGATCGATTGATATGGCGGAGACAAAAACTATGGTCCTTCAACCAGTTCAGGACCAATTCCCATTTAGCATCTCTTATACGACATAATTTAAACCTACGACTAACCTGTAAGACACAGAGGATAGGGGGTGAAATAGTTGTCCAAGGCTATATAACTCACAAGTGAGAGAGCCAGGAATTGACCTGGTGATGCAAAGCCAATGAATTTGGATGAATAAAGAACTCAGGCAATGGTACAGTAAGAGCATTGGAGGTGATAACCAGAGGATGTCATAAAAAGATGACAGTGAGATTTAAGCACTAGTGTGAGACCCTGGAGATCGCACTAGGGGTCTAAGGGAGTAATGTGCTTCAAAGGCTTCTTATTTTGACCTTCTGGGAAAACTAAGAGGGAAGATTAGGGAAATCACCTCCCAGAAATGGATCATTCCAGATATGCTGTATTCAACAGGCAAGGACTGAGCCAAGTCAAGAGCGTTTATGATTAAATTCCCTTGGGTGTCACTTTCCAAGGACAAGTTTTAGGTTCTATATCAGACAAGAGTTTGAGCTTTCTTTTTTATTGTTACACCCGGACTTTGATTGCTATCTTTAAGGGAAACAGACAGTGGAAACTATTTCAAGGGACTGATGGGAAAAACACATTTTCACGGTGCCCTGAATAGCCATGCTTAATGTCTGAAGTCATTATTGTAATAAAGGGTAAGGTGGGAGGAGGAAAAGACACCACAAATGACTTTTAAAAGAGAGAGAGAGGGGAGAAAAATAATTTAAAAAGTCAGACTAGATGTTGATTTTTGGTGAGAAATTTCTACTGAACGTGATACTATTCCTGAAGTTTTCTTCCTAAGTCTTCCCTGGCTTGGAAGATAGAAGAAGGTGCATCTGTCCCTTCATTTGATGGTGGTGGTGGGGTTGGTTTCAGGAGCCCTGAGGACATAAAAACCTGCAAATGCTCAAGTGCCTTACTTTTTTTAATTTAAATTTATTTATTCACATTCATTCACTATACATCATTACAGCATACAAAATGAGATTTTCCATACAGAATACACTGTATATTGACTCAGTAAAGCACATCAACATATGGGTTATTGTCAACAAATAATTTTCCATTTGTTCTTTCCAGTAAATTTTGCTTTTTTTCCCCTATCCTTGATTCCCTATCTCTCACACTCTGCCATATCCCACCCTCCTCTCACACTGTCTCTGGTATCCATGGTTGCTTTCTATGCCTTTTCCTCCCATTTTATTGACTCACTAAAGAACTTAATTAATCTAAATATTTTCAGTAGCATACGCAGCTGATATATACATATCCATCAACACAAGTCTGACTTTAGGCATAAACCTCAGTGAGTAGAATGAACATTTTATAAAGTAGCACCTAGCTGGGGCTATATAGCTTACTGCAGTCATCAAATAGGTATTTTTAATGAATTTTTTTTTAATTTCATGAAAAAAGTTTTTGTGTTTTTTCTCCTGAAACTTTTTAAAAATTAATTAATTTACATTTATCTCCTAAGCATTGTCACAGCATACAAAATGTGTTTTCCCCTCCAGAATGTACTGTACAGTGGCTTAATCATGCATGTTATCGTCAATAATTTT
>NW_006159640.1:1467619-1468761 GCF_000334495.1 Tupaia belangeri chinensis
AATCTATCTTCTGTTGTGGTTCAATCTTCTTTATTGGATTCTGGGATGCAATATTCAACTCCAGAGTTGTCCCTACGATAAGTTGGCCATTTTCTTAGGTTTTGCACTCTTATTTCTGTGTGTCTGTATTTAATATTCCTGATATAGCACTCTCTGGAGAACTTCTTGGAGATCTGGTCTGGTGCTGGTAAATTCTTCCAGGTTTTGTTTATCTGAGAATATTCTTGTCTTTTCTTCCCATATGAAGGATAATCTTGCCAGGTACAGTATTATTGGTTGAAATAGTTTTCTCCTTAACACTTTGGATATATTTTCCCATTCTTTGCTCGCTTGCATTTTTTCCACTGAGAGGTCTGCTGTTAGCCTGGTGGGATATCCTTTGTAGGTAACTTGGCATTTCTCTCTTGCCAATCTTAGTATCTTGTCTTTGTCTGTGGTTTTGGTCAACCTGGCAATAATGTGTCTTGGAGAAGATCTTCTTGGGTTGATTCTATATGGGATCCTTTGTCTATCTTGGGACTGGATCTTTGAATGCCTCTCTAGGTTTGGAAAGTTTTCTTGCAGGATTTCATGGAATAGATTATCAATGCCCTTATGCATCTCTTTGCCTTCTGGGTTGCCAATTATCGGGATGTTTAGACGTTTGATGGTATCTAGTACTTCTTGTATATTATTCTCATGTTTTTGGTCAATGTTCTCAGTCTTCGTAGTGGATTTTTCTAGGCTAGAAATTTTCTCTTCTACAACAGGTCAGCTGTGTACAGTTACATGATTTGACGAGATTCTATTTTCTGTATTATCCAGTCTGCTTTTAATACTTTCAAGGGAGATTTTGACTTCCTGTATTATAGCCTTCATTTCTAACAGGTCCATTTGATTCTTTTTTAAAGTGTGTAATTCCTCTTTTCGATCTTGCAAGAATTTCCTCACCTCCTGGAACTTGTCAGCTTCTTTCTCTTTTCTCTTTTGCATATCATTGTCTCTCCTCTTCCATCTCTGTTAGCTCTGCCATTATGAATGTTCTAAATTCTTTATCAGGCATTTACATGATTTCCATTGAACTGTCTGTGGATGAAGAGGAGTTATTCTTTTCCCTTGGAGGAGAGATATTTTCTTGCTTTCCCATATTTCTTGTGGTCCTG
>NW_006159640.1:1470175-1471566 GCF_000334495.1 Tupaia belangeri chinensis
TTCTCTTTTGCATATCATTGTCTCTCCTCTTCCATCTCTGTTAGCTCTGCCATTATGAATGTTCTAAATTCTTTATCAGGCATTTACATGATTTCCATTGAACTGTCTGTGGATGAAGAGGAGTTATTCTTTTCCCTTGGAGGAGAGATATTTTCTTGCTTTCCCATATTTCTTGTGGTCCTGTGGTGATTTCCAGTCATCTGATGAATGGTGTGTTTCTTCCCAAACTTGAAGTTAAATCACTCAAGTTTGTGAGCTGGAGGCTGAATTATCAGTGGAAAATCTTCATTTCACTTATTCCCCTGAAATCCCTAGTTCTCAGGAGCCCTGAAGGTCTCAAGTGCCTTATTAAAAATGATGTATTTGTGTATGCTTTATGCACATCTTCTGTATACCTTAAACCATCTTTTGATGAATTAGAATACCTAATAAAATCTAAATGCTTTGTAAGTAATTATACTGTATTGTTCAGGGAGTAATGACAAGAAAACAGTCTGTATACATTCCTCATAAGTATATGTTAACAAACAATGTAATATTTTCCATCTGCCGATGGTTGACTCCATAGGTACAGAACCTGTGGACACAGCGGGTCAGCTGGTACATGATTTGATGTCAGCTGGATGCAGCATATCAAGATTTGCCAGGGCTACCTGGTGGGCTGAGTATTTCATCAGTTCCTTTAGTTCTTTATTCATTAATTTATTGAGTTATCCCTTCATTCATTCACACATTTTGTCAGCACTTCCAAAGTGTGAGGCTAAGAATCAAATACTAAAATATCAAAGATGAATTGATAAGATAAAGCTTGTAGTCTAGTGAAGGAAAGTACAGATAATTTAGCTTTCATGATAATGCTAGAGTATAGGTAGAGAGAAATTGTGGGAGAAACACAAAGAACAGAACCTCTAACCTTCACTTGGTTATACCTACTAGGTCATCAGGAAAGTCATGATGCATTTTTGCATTAAAAAACATAGAAAAATACTTCATGACTCTTCCTATGACCTGGTATTTTGAGCTATAAATACAGAATAAACTCTAACCCTACCCCCCAACCCTAACCTATACTCAGCCTTCTCTAGGCCTCAGTGCAATGGAAAAACAACTATTCAAGAAGGTGCTTGAGGGACCAGCAGTTGGCATAATGGCTATATCGCTGGACTCCCATGTAGTAGACCACTGTTCGAGTCTCAGACCCAGTGGCTTGAACTCACGCCAGGCACATGTGCGTGCATGCCCAAGATCCTGAGAGGAGCACAGAAGAGAAGGGATTGTGGTTTGGCCATCCCCCTTGGGGGGTGATTTCTCACTTTCTATTTCTCTGTCTCTCTCTCTATCTTTCTGGGTTGCGCACGTGCCCTATGGCAAAAACCTCTGAAAAAAAAAAA
>NW_006159640.1:1471578-1495669 GCF_000334495.1 Tupaia belangeri chinensis
TGTCCCTCTCTCTATCTTTCTGGGTTGCCCCCGTGCCCTATGGCAAAAACCTCTGAAAAAAAAAAAGGTGCTTGAATTAACAACATTAAGTCCATGGAAAGATAAAAGTTTAATTACTATTAGGTCTAATGTGTATAACATATAAGAAGATAAAAACTGTCTAACTATCATCGTTCACAAAGAGAGCTCAAGAAACAGCTGATGGATCTATACTACTCAAGTTTGTGAGCTGGAGGCTGAATTATCAGTGGAAAATCTTCATTTCACTTATTCCCCTGAAATCCCTAGTTCTCAGGAGCCCTGAAGGTCTCAAGTGCCTTATTAAAAATGATGTATTTGTGTATGCTTTATGCACATCTTCTGTATAGTTTAAATCATCTTTTGATTAATTAGAATACCTAATAAAATCTAAATGCTTTGTAAGTAATTATACTGTATTGTTCAGGGAGTAATGACAAGAAAACAGTCTGTATACATTCCTCATAAGTATATGTTAACAAACAATGTAATATTTTCCATCTGCCGATGGTTGACTCCATAGGTACAGAACCTGTGGACACAGCGGGTCAGCTGGTACATGATTTGATGTCAGCTGGATGCAGCATATCAAGATTTGCCAGGGCTACCTGGTGGGCTGAGTATTTCATCAGTTCCTTTAGTTCTTTATTCATTAATTTATTGAGTTATCCCTTCATTCATTCACACATTTTGTCAGCACTTCCAAAGTGTGAGGCTAAGAATCAAATACTAAAATATCAAAGATGAATTGATAAGATAAAGCTTGTAGTCTAGTGAAGGAAAGTACAGATAATTTAGCTTTCATGATAATGCTAGAGTATAGGTAGAGAGAAATTGTGGGAGAAACACAAAGAACAGATAACCTTCACTTCACTTGGTTATACCTACTAGGTCATCAGGAAAGTCATGATGCATTTTTGCATTAAAAAACATAGAAAAATACTTCATGACTCTTCCTATGACCTGGTATTTTGAGCTATAAATACAGAATAAACTCTAACCCTACCCCCCAACCCTAACCTATACTCAGCCTTCTCTAGGCCTCAGTGCAATGGAAAAACAACTATTCAAGAAGGTGCTTGAGGGACCAGCAGTTGGCATAATGGCTATATCGCTGGACTCCCATGTAGTAGACCACTGTTCGAGTCTCAGACCCAGTGGCTTGAACTCACGCCAGGCACATGTGCGTGCATGCCCAAGATCCTGAGAGGAGCACAGAAGAGAAGGGATTGTGGTTTGGCCATCCCCCTTGGGGGGTGATTTCTCACTTTCTATTTCTCTGTCTCTCTCTCTATCTTTCTGGGTTGCGCACGTGCCCTATGGCAAAAACCTCTGAAAAAAAAAAAGGTGCTTGAATTAACAACATTAAGTCCATGGAAAGATAAAAGTTTAATTACTATTAGGTCTAATGTGTATAACATATAAGAAGATAAAAACTGTCTAACTATCATCGTTCACAAAGAGAGCTCAAGAAACAGCTGATGGATCTATACTGGCTAATTTGATGGCTCTTGAACCAGTGTCTTCTTTATTTTTTTTTTAAATTATTTTATTTAACTTTATTTATTTATTTATTTGTTTATTTATTTTTGACCAGAGAGAGACAGAAAGAGAGAGAAGGAAAGTGAGAAAGCAATCCACTGGGTCCGGGACTTGTACCATGGTCGGCTGTGTGGCTATGAGTGCCCTCAACCACCACACCACCTGTTGGCCCTGAACCAGTGTCTCTTTATCCACTGGGTAGATGGCATTATTCTTTACTGAGGTGGAGGACATTGGAGGGGAAGAGTTTGTGGGAGAAGAATGTTAATCTTCATTTCAGATACAATTAGCTTGAAATGCTTATGAGATATCCAAGTGAAGATGGTTAAGGACACAGTTGGAAATACGAAGCAGGAATTCAGAAGAAAATATAGTTTGTGGAGATATACATTTGGGAGTTGCTATCCTAGAGGAGATCACTGAAACCAAGAACTTATGAAATCATCTCAATAGTAGCCATATGGGTAGTCAGCACCTTTTGTGGATGACACCTCAGGATTTGAAGATAGTGGAATGACAAGAACTCTAGCTAAGGTGGTGTAATTCATTTGAAACAACCATGTATGCTGACTCTTCACTCAAAAGGGACTATTGGTCATTTAGCTCAATTCCTGCTCTGTGCCATAATCCATTCCAGGAAATCTCAATCTCAAATTGAATATCAGTCGTAAAGGTTTCCTAGCCATTGCTGGACAACATAGCTTACTGCAAAGGGAGCAGGTTTCTGGTTTTAGATCACTCTAAATTTAAAACCTGGACTTGCTATGTGAGCCATACTACCATCCAGTCCTCATGGCTCTCTGGTCCATCAGACCATCCCAGAGGACTTTTTTTTCAGTGCAGAGCTATTTAAATAATAGATGCCGAACCAGTAATCTAGTGCTTTTATCATCTAAAGAACAAGGCAAGTCTGGTGTTATTTGATTTTCCTGAGCTCAGGTAATCTTCTGGTGAATATACTTCCTTTTTTCTTTTGGCCATTAGGAAACATCCAGACTTCTTTCATCAAATTGTCCAATCTTGTGTAAGGTCTTAGTTAAACTGTCCAATCTTGTGTAAGTTCTTAGTGATAATAATGCCCTTTGTAAAAAGTGCTGAGCTTTTCCACATCAAAAAATCTAGTGATAATCAGTTTGTATAGACATGAGTTGGCACTCAGTCAAAACCCTTGTTTACCAGAGGAGGAGGCCCAGATCCCAGAGAGTAAGGACTTGCTCGGGGTTTAAGGAGCGTCTGGGGCAGAGCTGGAACTGCTCTCTTGTACCTTTTCTCCCAAATTAAATGGGCTTTGTTTATCTGCTTGCCAAACCAGTTCCCCTGTTTCTGAGGAAAGAGGCTGGAAGATGTGTGAATTCAAACTTTTTGCAAGTCAGTCTGGTATTACAGCATCAGTTAAGTGCAACTGAATCAGAACCAGATGGACAAATTTTTCTGGGAAAAAAAAGTGTTTCCAAAGTGGAAGAGAGGAGAGAACTTTTTGGCAAAGCTCTTCAAGATCTGTGGCTACATTAGATGTGTAGCACTTTGCCCTCTATCCCTACTCTCACAATTGGGGAAAATGAAATGCCAGAGCTCCAGAGAAAAGTAGGACAGTGAGGCACAGGGATGGTACCTGAAGTCCTGTAATGAATATGACTTTCTGTAGCCCTCATTTTCTCCAAGGTCATTCTTGGCCGGCAAATGAGGTTTGAATGAATACTGCAATCATAAGGAATCAATTCTGGACAAAAACCCACACATGGACTTTGAACATGCATTTCTCTTGGACTATGATGAGATTTGCATTTTGAGATTCAACGTAGGTCTCTTGAGTCCTTATTAAGTACAAAGTGCTGTGCTAGGCACTTGCCTGGTTCTTTTCTTACCTTGTCAATCCAATGAGGTCGCAAGATCATGAACATCTTCTGAATGAGTGATCTCAGGGTCAGGGGAATGAAGACTTTCTCAAGGTCACACAGCTAGAACACTTTTAGAGCCATGCCCTCCAACACAGTAGCCACTAGCCACATGTAGCTACTTAGGTTTAGATTAGTCAAATTTAAATAAAATGCAGATCTCAGTAACTCAGTTGTACTATTCATTTCAAATGCTCTGTTGCCACATGCTAGTGACTATGTATTGGAGACAGTGCAGACGGAGCGCATTTTCGCCACTGAAGGAAGTTCTATCGTACAATGCTGTCTGAGCTCCAACTAATACCTTTTATTGTTATTTTTAAAAAATGATGTTGCCTGCCTACAGATTTCCTATGTGGGTGTTCTTGTTTGTTTTAGAGAAATGGGAATATTTATTTCCCACAATTTATTTATTCATCCATTCATTGCCCAGAGGGTGTGTGCACTTGGCAGAGAGAGGCGGGGGGTGGGGGAGAGAAAGCACCCCCAATGGGGCATGTTTACACCAAAATCCTTTTAAACTTTTTGCTATAGGGCATGTGTGCTTGCCAGAGAGAGACAGAAAGAGAGAAAAAGAAAGTGAGAAACATCCTCCAGGGTGGGATAGCCATGTGGAATTCCCCTCTCCTCCATTCTCCTCTCAGGACTCTGGGCATGCACACACATGCACATACACTCTGTGTAGCTTCCAAGCTGCTTGAATCTTGTAGTTAGCCATGTAGGATCCAGCTGCCCCAATCACCACACCACCTAGCTGATCTGCACAGTTCTTTTCTAATAGATTTCTCTTTTTGTCAAGATTTTGGGCATCTTTCTCAAGCCGCTGGGGCTGGGATTCCAGCTGTCATTGGCCACGTGGAATCTGGCTCCACATGCATGGCACTTAACCACGGCAGCACAGGGCAGGCCCTCGACTAATATCATTCTGACAAAGTTCTGTGCTTCTTCCATTGTACCAACCAAGTTGTCTCACATAATATAATCCCCCTAAAAAGGACGATAGTTCTTCCTAAGCACAACTAGGCACTTTCTCCTTGTCATCCTGGATAGGGTATGCCCTGAGACTCAGGCTGATCTTTTATTTTGTTCCAAGGAATAGCTATAGCCCAGAGTCTCATGGAAGGGGAGGAGAAGAATGAATGTGTTGGCTGTACTGCTCCGTGTTGGGCTCACCAAAATTTGGGGTACCTCGTGAGACACTGCCAGAAGCCATCACCAAGGGCAGTATTAACACTCAGAGCAGTCAGGAATCAGTACAAAAGGAACCAGCAAAGTGGAGTGGAGAGACAGAAAGATTTGGGGCTGAATTCCATAGCCATGTGGCCTTGGGCAGGTTGTGAAGAGGGGATGATACCATCTCGCTTACAGACCCGTGAGGACTTCATGTGATTACACAGGCAGTGCAGAGTCAGATGCCATGGTGTGTGCCACAGAACTGGGTCCTTGAGTTGGGCCACTCCAACTCAAGGGTCCTTCTGTGTGCACTCCTCGTTGCCCTCCTTTCCCCGCCCCTTTCCTTACACCAGACCCCATGGTGTTAAAGAGAACACACTTTCCACCTGTCTTTTTTTTTTTTTTTGAGAGGTTTTCGCTATAGGGCGCGTGCACTCGCCAGACAGACAGAGAGAGACATAGAGACAGAAAGCGAGAAATCACCCCCCAGGGGGGATGGTCACGCCGCAATCCCTTCTCCTCCATTCTCCTCTCGGGATCTTGGGCACGCACGCACACGCGCCTGGCGTGAGTTTTAAGCCATCGGGTCCGGGACGTGAACCGTGGTCGATTACGTGGGAGTCCAGCGACACCCATCTTCAAAACAAGTTATCAGAAAAAAGTGTTGCTATTGTCCTTTACAATATGTATGAATTACAGCAACCTTCTCAGTGAGCTATCTTCATTATTTTTTGTTTGTTTAATAAACCAGAGAGTGCATGTGCTCACCAGACACACACACACACACACACACACAGATCTTAATTTTCAAAAAGCATCAATTATCTAATTTTGTAAAAGCAATCATCATCTTTTTTTTTTTTTTTGAGAGATTTTTGTTATAGGGTATGTGTGCTTGCCAGAAAGACAGAGAGAGGAGAGACAGAAAGTGAGAAATCGCCCGCCAGGGTGATGGCCATGCATGCTGCAATCCATTCTCCTCTTGGGATCTTGGGTACACACGCACACATGCCCAGCGTGAGTTTAAGCCACCAGGTCTGTGACTTGAACCACAGTCGACTACATGGAATTTCAATGACATAGCCATTACGCCAACTGCTGGCCCTACAAGCATCCCTATTTTAATCCTCACATTAACATGGGTTTGAGGTCAGTAGAGGAAGAATGACAATCAGGTTTACTTAGGAAAAGTCAATGAGTTTCAATCCTAGACCATTTTCTTCTGCTCTTAGTTGTTTATTTATTTTTTATATGTAATTATTGCATTCCATCCTACAAAGTATTTCCAGCAGCTTACTCAATATGGCTCTACTAAAATAGCAAAGTAGAAATTAAGACTATTTATATATTCAAAACTCAAGAAAATATAAATTAGAATGGAAGGAAAACAACACAACCTAGATATGGCAATCATGAAAGAAGATTCCATACTGAAATGATGAAATTGTACACTTGATACAATTGATCAGTAGTAAGTAGTCAATGATATATTTAGCCCATATATTTGACTAACACTTTATAGAATAATTGACAGCACCTACCACATGATAGAACTGTTATGAATATTTGTTGAATGATGTGGTCGAGCCTCCATATGGTGAAATCATTGGTGAGGGTCTACAGCTAGTTGGTGGCATAGCCAGAATTCAGACCTGATAGCTCTTGACTCTAATTCATTGCCCTTTAAAGTGATCACAGCTCACAGTTATTCAACAGTAGAAATATGCAGAATAAATTAAAAAGTTTTTATTTTGTTTCATTGCAAGACGGCATGTGCATTTGTCAGAGAGAGAGAGAAAGAGAGAAAGGTGGAGAAAGAGAGAGAAGGCAACCCACAATGGGGCACAGTCATATTATAATCCTCTTTTCTCCATTTCTCCATCCTGTCAGGATTTTGGGCATGAACACACATGTGCCTGGCGTAGTTTTCAAGGTGTTGGGGCAGGAATTCGAGCTATAGTCAGCCATGTGGGATCTGACTCCCTTAACCACTAAGCCCTGGGGCCAACCCTAAGAAACTTTTTCAATTTCCAGATTAGCTCTAGCTCTATTGAGCTGCCCAGCAATCATGGGAGGCGGGAATTATTATCTCCTGTTACAGGTGACAAGTGACTTACACATTGTGCTACAGCTTGTAAGAAACACAAACAGCATTTGAGTTCTGGTGGTTTCACTCCAAGGTCCGTGTTTGTTCCACCACAGCTCAGGTCTTTCTCTTTGACATTGTTCCAAGTGAGCAAAAGTAAAAATAAAAATAGGGATACAGTATTTCCAAATCAGGGCGTTACACATCTATTAGTGACCTCTGGGGTGATGTTTCTAACTCTCCATGACAGGAAGGAAATCAAGGGAAGTCTCCTCGTCAGTATCTCTTGTAGACTCGGGGAACAAATGTACTAGTATTTGCTCGAATAGAGGACACTGAGGTTCAGAATGTCTAATCAGGGCTGATCCAGGCTCTGCCTGTGTGTCTTGATATGCAGAGCATCTGAAAAGGAATCGAGGGATCTCAGGGCCTTGTCACCCAGGTTTCTCATTGACTTCGTAGTGCAGCTCCTCCCAGTTGGTTATTTCCTTTCTTGAAGACACAGTTGGAGAGGGGTGTGCTGATGTACTGTGTGTGTATGTGTGTGTGTGTGTGTGTGTGTGTGTGTGCATGCGTGTATATATTAGGCTGATTTCTTCCAATGTATGTCATGTGTTTTATGACCCTCACAGATGTAAGACTAAACCATAAAGAGAAGAGAGGGGAGAGACCATTATTTGGGGAGAAGGAGAAAGAGGTGAAATTGATGGGAGGCAGGAAGCAGAATTGTGTAGATTTAATTGGCCTTGTTTTATAGCGTTTAGCTCTGTTTTCATGGGGTGGCAATGAATAGGCCCATAAAGGTAAACCATTTTTCACTATTATTGAGCCAGGAGATGAAAGTTTCATTGTTATTCTTTCTTGGAGCTCACGTGGCCACTCCAAATATTAACTCCTTCTAGCCTTGGGGACTCAAATTTCAGTTAAACCATTTGACCTTGGCTGAGTCTTGGCTGGTATTGTAATAATGATCCTTCATGTTTGTAAAGTGATTTGGTTTGCAAAGCATTGTTGTATGTTATCCCAGCTGCTATCTGAGGTTCAGAATAATCCCATGAAGTAGCCAATGTAGATTATATACCCATTTCCTTAGGAAGAAAACTAAGGTCCAGAGAAGTTACATGAGTTTTTAGAAACATAGGCAATAACAAGGACTAGAAAGGAAGAGAGGGTACCAGTATTTGCTGATTTCTAACTTTGTGCCACCTACGGTGTTGAAAGAGGACCTTAAATCTCAGGGAGGGGCTGTATTGGCCTGAAGTTGCCCAGTTTAGGCTCTGCTAACAACTGGGGGAGTTAGAATCAGAGACGGAGACTGCCTGCCACTGACACTAGTGGTCCTTCCCAAGACACTGCCAACTCACTGTGTATAATAGCCATGGGGCAAGCTTTGAAGGGAAAAAGACCTTGGCATTGATTACCCAAACCACCAACAAACCAAACATTATGTAAATCAGGACCCACCACGGGAATAATAGCTCACATGTGTAAGACACTTTCAAAGGCACTTTGCAGTAGATTCTTCTTTAACCCTTACGACAATCTGGCAAGCCAGATCTTACTATTCCCATTTTATAAAAGAGGATGTTGAGGCTCAAGAGGTGAGTAACTTATAGAAGGTCGTACAGTTAGTGAGTAGCACAGAAGAATTCTAACACAGGTCTGCCTGACTGTAAGATCATCCTCTTTTAACTCATGTTCCCCACAGGCTAATTTCTGTTACATTTAGGTCATTTCTGGGACTCATGTTTTAAATTCACCCTACCCAATCCCATCCTTGTCACTTACAATGGAAAGTCCCAACTGCTCATCCTGATTTTCACGTTTCTCAAGTTTTCCTAATTTACTTTCCTCTACCTCACATCATAGCCATGCTCCTGTGCATGCTTTTCTGCCAACAGCCCCCACCGCCTGCATTGCCCTGTGATTTTCCAGGGTTTTTGTGAGTCTAGAACAGCATTTTCTTCTTGCTTCCCTCTTGAGAACCCTGTTCCTCTTTCAAGGACTACCTCAAATATGATCCATCCCAAATAGGCTCTTAGGAGCCATAGTTGAGAGTGGTGGGCCCCCAGGTGCTCTCCTATGGCTCTGATCATAATAATGAGCTTGTATCCCTCACCCTCCCTGGATCCTGCCTTGAGTGCTCAGGTCGGACCTCATGACTTCATCCCCAGTGCTGACCACAGAGGGTAATACATTTGGGCATACCACAGACAGAATGAACATTTCCTTTAGATGCAAACCCTTGACTTCTATATCATAATGCATAAATGGCTTTCCATTGGGACCAACAGTTAGCGTAATGCCTATGTCACTGGACTCCCATGTAGCTGACCGCAGTTCGAATCCTGGACCCATTGACTTAAACTCACCCCGGGTGCATGTGCGCACGTGCCCAAGATCCCAAAAGGAGAATGGAGGAGAAGGGATTGCGGTGTGGCCATACCCCCCTGGGGAGTGATTTCTTGCTTTCTATCTCTCTGTCTCGCTCTGCCTGGCGAGCACATGCGCCCTATAGCAACAACCTCTCCAAAAATAAATAAATAAATTAAATAAATGGCTTTCCGTTTTTCCTGGTCTTTGATGTGGTGAGACAGTTCAGGCCTTTGGAGTCAGAAATGGATTCAAATCCCAACGGGGGTTGGCCACACTGCAATCCCTTCTCCTCCATTCTCTCGGGATCTTGGGCATGCACACATATGTGCCTGGCATGAGTTTAAGCCACTGGGTCTAGGACTTGAACCATGGTCGACTACATGGGAGTCCAGCGACAGCCATTATGCCAACTGCTGGTCCCACAACTTGTTTATTCTGAACTGCGTGACCTTGGCCCATGGCTTATTTAGGCCTTCTGACCCTTAGTTCTCGTCTCTTAAAATTGTAATGGTGACACTTTTCCTGAGGGGAGAGTAACTGTGAGATTGAATAAGATAGGGACAGTAAGTTTTGAGGACAGTGCTTGGTATAAAGGGAGCTCTTGGTGAATGTCGGTTGTTAGGCAGAACTATTATTATTGTTGTAATTTATAATATCTCCCAGCAGTGTGATCAGGTTTTCTTTGGAATTGAGTACGCATGCATTTTTGCTGTGTAAGAATTTATCTCCTCACCTTAACCAACGCCCAGCTCTTCTATTTGACTTCTGCCATTCTTCCCCATCCCCCACCTCCACCCCCCTTTTTTCTTTTTCACCTTTTCTGGCATTATCTAATTAAGAGTTGCGGCTTCCTAAACAGTTTCTTTAAATATTCCTATGCTTTAAGTGGCAGTTTATTGGGGTAAAAACACTAGGAAGAAAGGAGTAGGGGAGACAGGACACAGAGGTGGAATCTATTCCTTAAAAAATTACTCAGAACCAGATAATGGCACAGCCGTAAAATGTGGTACTCTGCAAGGCTGACCCACATGGGAAGGTTATGGCTTCACATCTGGAGACCTCCCTGAGTATGCTAGGCAAGCATATGCTATGGTTGGGGGCGCCTGGGGCTGGGGGTGGCTAGATTATGGCCACAAGACACTGTTGGGATGCTGTCTCTCTTGCTAATGGAAATAAAAAGAAACCCATTCAACCTGTCTGAGACCTGTTTCTAGCATCTGCTGACTGAGATACGTTTGGCAAGATAAGTTGTAAAATTCCTTAGTGCTTAAAAGCACCACATATATAAACTTTTTACTTTCTTGTCTTGAGATACCAATTTCTCTTATACAAAAAGATGAATATGTATGCAAACGCATCTCCCCTGCTCTCCTAAAATACACAGACACACAAATGCATACACACAGACCCTGAATGCCCTCAGGAAACCCACAGTCCTGTTGTTTGAACATGTTGTTTTCTTTAACCAAGTGGTTGTTTGCAAATGTTTTCTGATTGTCACAGCAGCGAGGCTGCCTCTCCTGGAGGAGACTGAGTTCTTTCTTTTTGAAAGATGCTGTTTACTGAAATAAATTCCACCTCCTTCTTTGTTTGGCTTTTCCTTTGTAAACAATCAAAACCAACTGGCAGAGCCAGCAAGCTTGTGTCAGTCCAGTGTGGCATATGGCTTCATTTCATTTCATTTGTTTTCTTTTCCCTAAGCTGAAGTATGACTGCACGGAGAATCCCAAAATCCTTTTGAATTTTATTAGCGTTCACCAAGGGTCCACCATGCACTAATCACTGTGGGGAAAAGAAGAGAAGGTTGTTTTAATGCTGAGCTCAGGGATGAGGAGGCCTGGGGTGGGAAGGAGCATCCGGCACCTAGTTCAGTTCCCCTTGACGTTTTCACAGAAATGCTGTTCCATGAGTAGTTCCTCAGAAAATGGTCCAGCAGCAAATGAGATTGAAAAAACAAAAAACAAAAAACAAAAAAACAAAGAAACAGAACAAAACAAAAAAGGCCTAGCATAGCCTCTAATCAGGATTCATAATATATCTGAGCATATTAAATGTTCCGAGACTTGAAGTTAAACAAATTTATTCAGGGCCACCCTTAGCACAGTAGTTTAGCACTGTGCAATGGGAACATCAGACCACATGGCCAGCCATGGTTCAAATCCTGGTCTTGATGATTTAAATAAAACACCAAGTGTGTGTGTGTGTGTGTGTGTGTGCATGCCCCAAATCCTGATGATATGATATGAAGAAATGGATTGGTATGATGATGCCCCACTCAGCAGTGCTTTTATTCTCTCTCTCTGGAGAGTGCATGTGCCCTCTGGGTGAAAAAAAAAAATTGTGTTTAATTTATTTAATTCTGAGTTTCTCAAGTTTTATGATGAGGTGACTTAATGTGTATGCACACACATGTGTAAGCATGTGTATATTGGTTACGCTACTCGATGGTGGAATGAGTTTCTGCCAAGGTATTTGGTCCTCAAAGCACCTGCTAGTCACTGCACCTGTTGTACCTGCTAAGAAGTTGACAACTCAAAGTGGAGGCCACTGGCTACACCTGGCTCACTTACATGTGGGTTCAGCCTTTGTGTTACAGCGGTAGCCCCAGGGTGTTTCACATTTTTGAATTATTTGTCAATATTTAGAAGTTGAGAGTTTTCTTATGAAAAGCCAAAAGTCTTGCTTTTCTTGAAAAACCGGAAGCTCTGGCAATACTGGCCAGGGTTTGTCAGGCTATAGCAGGAGTGCACCTGTTCCCCTTGGGCAGGGCACTGCTCTCCCGGTCATCACATCCCCGCCCAGGCTGACTGCTGGTATCGCAGGCAGGGCCCGCGATGGCATTTGAGCTGGCGACCCCTGTTCAGAGCACATCCTGACCAGGTCATACCTTTTCTCTTCACACTCTCCTGTCTTTGATCAGACCATCATTTTATTTTATTTTTTTAAGGCCTCTGTGCATCATGATCATCCTACCTTAGCTTCTTGAGTAGCTGAGCCCACAGGGTGTGTTCCACTGCACCCAGCCATTACATCGGATCAAAATGGAGCCTGGCAGGCTATCGTTTGTGATACCAAGGACTATGTCACATAAATGAACCACTGTATACCAACAGTAAAAGAGACAATTTATCGAACGTGGATTGTCTCAATCTATGCTCTTAGTGTTTAGCAGGGCTTTCCTTATTTAATCTTCATAGTAACTAATAAAATAGGCATTGTTGTGACTCCTTTTAAAGAAGGAGAAATGGAGGCACAGAATAGTTAGTATAATGTAACTTGTGTTATACAGCTAATAAGGAATAAAGTAAAATTTGAATATAAAAAACATACTCTTAACCACTATACTATATTTCATGAAACTTTGTTTTTTATAAGCAACATAATTTAATTAATTTATTTATAGGTTTTTTTCTAGAGAGAGAAAGACAAAAAAATGAGAACTCAGTCCCCGGGGCAATGGCCATGCTGCAATCCCTTCTCCATTTTCCTCACAGGATTTTGGGCACACACACGCATATGGCTGGTATGGTTTTCAAGCCACTGGGTATGGGACTTGAACCATGTAGCCTGCCATGTGGGATCCAGCATGTTAACCTCTGTGCCACCTGTTGGCCCCATAATTTTATTTTTAAAACCTTTTTGTTTTGTTTTTTATTATTTATTTATTTGGAGAGGTTTTCGCTATAGGGCGCATGCACTTGCCAGACAGACAGAGAGAGACATAGAGACAGAAAGTGAGAAATCACCCCCCAGGGGGGATGGTCACGCCATAATCCCTTCTCCTCCATTCTCCTCCTGGGATCTTGGGCACGCACGCACATGCGCCCAGTATGAGTTTTAAGCCACCAAGTCTGGGACGCGAACCGCGGTCGACTACGTGGGAGTCCAGCGACATAGCCATTACACTATCTGCTGGTTCCCCAAAAACTTTTTATTTTGAACTAATTTTAGACTTATAGGTAAGTTGAAAAAAAATGGCACAGAGAATTCCCTTATATACCTCATCCCAGTCTCCCTATTGTTAACATCTTAAATTATGGTAGTACAATTACTAAGTAGACGAAATTAACATTGGTACGATATGATTAACTCAGCTACAGTGGTTTTTTATTTTTTTATTTCATTCATTTTCACATGAATGTTTTTCTCTGTGTTCCAGGATCCCATCCAAGAGTTCATATTGCATTTAGCTATTATTTCTCTGTAGTCTCCTGAGCCTGTGACAGCTGTTCAATCTTTCTTTGACTTTTGTGACCTTGACATTCTTGACGACTACTGATTAGTTATTTTGCAGAATGCCTCTCAATTTGGATGTATCTGATATTTGCTCATGAGTGTAATGGGGTTATACATTATTTTTGCAAGAATACTAAAAAGAAGATACTGTATCTTTCTCAGTGTATCATATAAAAGGGTTTATGCTGCTGATGTGTCTTATTGCTGGTAATGTGTCTTGATCACTGGATTAAGGAGGTGTTTATTGGGTTTCTCTATTATAGAGTTGCTATTTCTTTCTTTTGCAGCTGATAAATTTCTTGGGGAAGATAATTTGAAATTGCACAAATACTATTTCTTCTTGAACTTTGGTCCACTCATTTTAGCACCTTAGATTGATCTTATCAGCAATAATGTGCTTCTTTTGCCTCAAGGAAAAGAACTACAAATTAAATAGAAAATCCTGAAAGATTCTCCAAAAAATCAAGATTCGAATGCTAAATGCTTAAAAACTACTATTTTGTCTATTCAATGTTGCCTTTTGATTTCATAATACAGTTGATGTCCTAACTTCATCTGAGTAAATTTTATGACTTTGAGCAAGAACGAACTGTTTGGAACCTGAGTTTCCTTATCATCAATGAGGACAACAATTGCAATTTGGAAGTGTTGATGTAAGGATGGAAAGTCATTAAAAGAGATGCTGTAGGGAACCAGCAGTTAGTGTAATGGCTATGTCGCTGGACTCCCACATAGTCGACCGCGGTTCGCATCCCAGACCCGGTGGCTTAAAACTCACGCCGGGCACGTGTGTGTGCGTGCCCAAGATCGCGAGAGGAGAATGGAGGAGAAGGGATTGCGGCGTGACCATCCCCCCTGGGGGGTGATTTCTCGCTTTCTGTCTCTATGTCTCTCTCTGTCTGGTGAGCGCACACGCCCTATAGCGAAAACCTCTCAAAAAAAAAAAAAAAAAAAAAAAAAAAGAGAGATGCTGTACTTTGACTGACTGAGCTGGGCAGCCTGAAACTGCTACTTACAAATTACATGACTTCCAGAAGGTTATGTAACCTAACTTTATATCAATTTCTTGTAGAGGGAATATGAAGACTAAAGAAAATAACAGATGGAAAATGCTTACTTAGCACAGTGCTTGGCACATAAGAACATAGGAAATAACACATTGTTGTTGAATCTGAATGGGTACATAGGGGTTTTAAAAAATTTGTGGCAACATAGAGTTAGATGGAGTCTATTTTGGTGTAAGTAATTTTTGAAATCCATGTGCAGTTTTTTCATAATATGCATTTTTTCCATGAATATTTTGAAGGCCCTCCTCATAGAGTCAACCATTAACTTTAGAAATGACTGTTGTTAAGGCCTATACAAGATCAGAGACTTTACCCTACTACTTACTGCTTACTGCAGTTTCATGGATGCTACAGAAGTCAAAAGATTGCTGGATGAGAGACAGGGTCTGTTGCCCCACATACAGCGAACAACATGAGCTTCACGTTCTCACTGGCTCTCCTTGTCTTCCCATCACAGTGGAGGAGAGAGACATAGAGCTGCCGAGGGGAATGCTACATGCACAATGCGTTTGCCTCACTGCTGGCAACAGTCCCAAACTTAGGAAATCTTTACCTTTTGTGCTGGAAAGCAAGAATCCTGCCTTCTTAAGACTCCAGAGAAACTCTCTCAATTTTCTGAGACTGTTTACTGTATCAATACATGTAAAAAGATACTTCAGAGCAAAAAATATCCTCTGCTCAGAAAGATGTGCAGACATGAGAGAGGTCCTTTGAAAATTGTTCCCTAACAACTCTGAGCAGTGTTTGATGCTTTCTTTGTAACACAGCAAATTCATATGTAGAGATTTTTTTTAAAAACCATGGTTCCAGAAGGGGACAGAAATTAGCTTTTCAGTGGATTCCATAACTATTAAATAGACTTTTCATTTATCTGCCTCTGTATTTCAGCTTCTGTAGAGATTTTCAGTATATAATTCCTACATTAATGCTCTGTTCCTTCTAACTAGGCAACAGAAGAGATTCCAGCCACTGATTCTGGCCTGTTCTTGGTTGCGTTTCAGAACAACCAGCTCCTGAATCAATGTTCTTTCTTGTCCATATGGTGAGACTGTCTTCTCTATATATTTGAGATGGGAGGGTGTGTATGGGGATAGGGAGGAGGAGGTGATGGCTGTTGTGATGAGCTCTCATTTTAGTAAGCCCAGAGGGAGGCCAACAGAAGTACAATACAGCCAGCTATGCCCCACTCTCTCTGTTTCTTTACTGCTTTTTGCGTGGAGGCTTTTTCAATGTTCCATCTGCTTCTAATCGCTTCCTTTCATTTTTCTCTGTGTGATCAACACAGTAACCTGACTCACAAAGGGCCCTAGATTGTTTTGTAAGACAACCAACATATGTTAGAGAAAACTGCCCGTTTAATAGTCCAATTGAAAAACAAACAAGCAAACACACAATAAAACTTTTCTTTATTGTTTATACTCAAGACAGAAAGAATTAACTGCCCATTCATGGACATGGGATTTACTGTTCAACTTAATCACAAAGATGTTTAAAGCATATTTTTGCCTTTTGACAAGAAATTCTTTTTAAGTATGAAACAGTGTGTACATAGGACACAGAGAATAATCTAGCAAACACCTATTATCTGCAACAAACATTAAATAGATTTTAACATTTTGCCATATTTGCTTCAGCTCACTCTAAAAACCAAAAATACAAAACAAGCAAAGAAACCCAGTTAAAATTATACTCAGTCCTTTCCCTCATCTCTTTCAAAGACATAACTTCTATTTTATATGTTTTAGAAATTATCATAAATAATATCATATGGGAAATAACCTTTTGCTAAATGCTTTTTGCATTGAACATGACTTCTGTGGCATTAATATCTGTAGATTATTTTGATCTAGCTTATTATTTTTTAAATGAAATATTGCATTAGATGCTAAACTCTGACATTAGATTTTCTGAGTTCAAAATCTGAGTCTACTATTAACGTCCTTGGTGCTCTTTATATGTCCAGATTTCCTCCTCTTATGAAGATATCAGTCAAGTTGAATTAGGGTTAACTCAATGGTCTCATTTTACCTTAATCACCTTTAAAGAGGTCCTATCTATAAATACAGTATCATATTCTGAGGTGCTAGGGGTTATGGCTTTGACATATAAATTTTGGGAGATGCAATGCAGCAAATAGGTATTATTATTATTAATGGTAGTGATAGTAGTATTATCATGACTTTATTAGCTATAAGTGCTTAATAGTTTATGTACTCCCCACCATCATCACTGAGAAAGAGCTGGGTTTCAACTTTTTGACAATTCGAAAATGTTCTGCAATGAACATTTCTGTACAAGGTTCTTTGGATATAAGTAAGACAGTTTTTGTTCTTTAAGACAGAAGTCTAGAAGTGCTGAGCTGTAGAATACATGAATCTTCATCTTTATTATGTCTTGTCTAATCACTTGTCAAAGCAATGGTACCAGGACCAGCAGATGGCGTAATGGCTACGTTGTTGGACTTCCATGTAGTCAACTATGCTACGAGTCCAGGACCTGGTGGCTTAAACTCACACTGGGTGCATGTGTGTGCGCGCCCAAGATCCCAAGAGGAGATTAGAGGAGAAAGGATTGTGGTGTGACCGTCCCCCTGGGGGGTGATTTCTCGCTTTCTGTGTCTCTGTCTTTCTGGCTAGCACACGTGCCCTATAGCAAAAACCTCTCCAAAAAATAAAAATTAAAAAATTAAAAAACAAATAAAAAAAAAAGTGATGGTTCCAGTTAACGATCCTACCAATCACATGTAGGTATTTCTTTTCCCCACATCCTTATCAACATTGTTATCAGATTTATTAATGTTGGCCAATCTTCACACTATAAATTAATATCTCATTGTCTGAATTAATATTGTTCTGATTTTCAGTTAATTTATTAATTTTTGGCAATCTAATTTCTGATAAATAATATTTGAATATTTTCTCTTTAGTTCATCACTCAGCCTCCCAGCTCCCCATAACCTATTATTTGCCTTTTTTTCTGTTGGGTTGACTTCACGCTGTAAACTCATGAGAGTTTTGTACATTCTGAATAACAATTCTTAGTTAATTATATGGGTTGTGATTATGTTTTTCTAGTCTATAGCTTGAGTTTTCCCTTAATGGTATCTTTTGTCATATAGGAGGCTTGATTTAAATGCAGTGAAATTTCTTAATCTACTTATTGATAGTTTATACTTTTTTGTGCCTTACTTAAGAAATCCTTCCCTTCCACAAGTTATCAAGATAGTATTCAATCTTGATATGTAGCAAACTGAATCCTACCTCATTATTTTCCTTCTTTTATTTGTTTTAGTTCTTTTTGGCCATTTATTCTCCTGTGTAAGATTTATGACCAGCTTGTTAAGTATTTTGCAAATTCGTGTTAGTGTTTTGATACTACATAAGATTTATGAATAAATATATAGGTCATCATAGAGTGAAAATTGCAATTTTTATGTAGTTTTGCCAATCATGGACATGAATTTCTTAATTTATCTGGGTCTTCCTTTATGTCCTTTTATAAAGTTTAGTAAGTTTTCTCTAAAAGATATTACTTTTTTTAGTTTATTTCTGTCTTTACATTTTTCACTACTTTTGTAATAGTGTGTATGTATTGTATACATACTTTAAGCCTTATTTATTTCTTCTATGAATAAAAGAAGAGAAAAAGAGAGAGAGAGAGAAAGAGAGAGACCCCCCAACAGGGTCTCAGTGCTGAGATCCAGCCCCAGCCCTTAGCTAGTCTTAGGTCAAGGGAAGTAAGTGTATGCCTCTTCTACTCCAAGAGGTCTTAGGACTTGAAATGGGAGCCTTTCCCTGTGGGAAACTTCTCCAGTGAGACTGCCTCAGAGAGTGTTGTATTTTACCACTGCATCCTCATTTGTTCTCCATATTATAGTAATATTTTAAAATTTCATTTTGTGTTTGTTTTTGGCTGAAATTGAAGAATAATATTGGTTTCCATAATCTTGATTTAGTATTGAGAACACTTGCTAAATGCTTTTAGTACTTCTAGAAATTCATCTGAAGAGTCTTTTCTGAAATTCTGTGCAGAAAGGTACATTTATAAATATAGACTTATTTATTTTTTCCAAGCTATTTTCATACATGTTTTTTCTTGTTTTATTTTATTGCTTAGAAACTAAAGTACCATGTTGCAGAGAAATGTAATTAGGGAATTTTGGGATCTAGTTCCCATTTTTAAAAGATTGCTTCTAAGTATTCACCATTAAAAATGAGATTTGTTTGTTTACTTTTATAGTTACTCTTAAAAAAGCTCTTCTTTTTTTGAAGTTATGGGTTGCAGTTAACATATACATATAAATATGTATCTGAAGCAAAACTTAGTTATGATGCTATATTTTTATGTTTCATTGAAATTTATTTGCTAGTATTTTGTAATTTATAATTTCTGTCTCCGTTATTAAGAATAACTGTGAAACCAAAATTTATCTGTGCCCACTAATATCTGTAAGTTCAAACATTTAGCTGTCCTTCAATTTTTAACATGTCTAGTTTATTTGCTGTTTTATTTTCCAGACAATTCAGTTTATTTAAAAGTTCATTTCTCATACATTAAAACTTCTGAACAGTTAAACAAGTGACCTAATATTTTCTTTTCTAATAAGTCCCTCCATGGATTTTTATATCAAGATTTGTATCCTTTAAAATGAATTGTGAATGCTTTTAATTTTCTTTGTTCTCTGGAATAGCTTAAAGCTTTTCTGTTTCTTGAAAATTTGATAAATGTGACCTATAAAATAAGGCATAGCTTGGCTGGTTATTTTAAAAATTGTAATTAGTTTTATTAACCACTATATTCAATTACCTAAAATATTTACTTTCTTTTAGTTTTAAATTGTAATCTTCTAATCTATTCAGTTTTTAAATTTTCTACATATTGGCAATATGCATGATTTTCAGAACCTGTACCTATAAATACTTTTATTTCTAATTTTATTCCTTTATATGCTCTTTCTCTTTTTCTCTTTTTAAGTAAAACTTGCCAGCAATTTACCTATTCAGTAAGTCATTTATAAAGATACTTTGGCTGTGTTTTAAAAATACCACTCACATCAGATATAAAGTGACATTTTGGTCCCATGGTTTATAGATAGCATATATTAGTAAAAATTCTTGGTAAGAAGTTATACACACAATAGACTGTCTCATACAGATTTATTTAGTATATTCTGATGACTGACTAACATCTGTTAAAAATTGGGCTATGGGGACTAGCAGAACGTGTAATGGTTATGTTAATGGACTCTCACATAGTCCAATGTGGTTCTAGCCCCGGACCTGGCAGCTTAAAACTCACACTGGGCATTTGTGCGTGCCTACCCACAATCCCAAGAGGAGAATGGAGGAGAAGAGATTGCAGCATGGCCATCCCTCCTGGGGGAGTTGGGGGGTGATTTCTTGCTTTCTATTTCTCTGTTTGTCTCTCTGGTGAGTGCATGCACACAATAGCAAAAAAATCTCTCAAAAAGAAATTTAAAAAGGGCTATGTGCTGAGGCTTTGGGAAATTCATAATTCCTACATTGATAGCAGATTATCTAGTGTAATGATAGTCACATATATTAATAATGACAATATAATGTGAAAACTACTGCAACCAGTTCTTGATTCCCTCTTCCTCTAATTTAGTAAGTGATATTGCCAACTGCTTTATTACCCAGGCAAAGTATTTTAAGTCATCTTTTCCTCTTTTTCACACTTTGTATTCATCTATCCACAAATCTTGTTATGTTCTGCCTTCAGAATGTATTCTGAATCTGGACATTTACTACACTCCACAGCCAGTACTCCCAGCTATATCTCTTCTGAACTATTGAAACCTTTCCTAAGTAATCTTCTTTCCACACTTGCCACTGAAATTCTCAGCAGACCAGCAAAGGAGTTGTGTTTAAAGGGAAGGCAGCTTTCTTAATGACTGCCCTAAAGATGGAGAATAGACACAAGCTCCTTTCTGTGCTTCCTAAGACCCATCTCAGCCTGTCCCTTGGCCTCTTCTCAACCTTCATGTCCTTGCATTCTTCCCTTGCTCATTCCATTCCAGTCATACTCATTTACTTTATGTTCCTTGAATATATCAAGCATGATTTCTTAGCCTTGCACTTATACTTGTTGCTTGCAATAATCTCTCCCTACCTCAATCTTATTCCTATAGTTTATTCAGAGCTTCCTCGACCACTGTATAGCTAGTATCCCATCCTTACTATGCTTTTATTTGTTTTAATTTTCTTCATGGCATTTATATGACATTAAGCTGAAGATCTGTTTGCTTGTTTTATCTATCATTGGAATGTAAATGCTATGTTTTCTTGCTATAGTAGTTGCATGATGACATTTTTCCTTTTCTATCACTATCCTGCTGTTCTAGGTAGCAATTTTAAATCTTCACTTCTCCTTTCAAACTTTTCCCCACTCTCCCCACTGTTTTCCTCTTGACCTTGCTTCCTATTTCACTGAGAAAGTAGAACTTCTGCATATTTCAAAAAAATTTTTTTAAAGAATTATTTAACTTTATTTATTTATTTATTTATTTATTTATTTTAATTTGACCAGAGAGGGACAGAGTGAGAGAGAGAAAAAGAAACTAAGCCACCAGGTCTGGAACTCAAACCATGGTCTGCCATGTGGGAGTCTAGCACCCCCAACCACTATGCCACCTGCCAGTCTCAGAACTTCTGTATATTTTCATTATAGCATACTTTTCCATACTCTACTCATCTTCCTTTGTGTATATAAACACACACACACACACACACACACACACGTACATATATACATACACACATACATATTATTTTACATTTAATCACTATACATCTTTACAATGTATATGTTTTTTCTTAGCACAAATGCAGTGCATATAAGTCAAGACAAAGATATTGCCATATACATTCTCATCAGAAAATCACTTTTTTTTTCACTATAGGGCCCATGCGCTCGCCAGACAGAGAGAGACAGAGAGACAGAAAGCGAGAAATCACCCCCCAGAGGGGATGGCCACACCGCAATCCCTTCTCCTCCATTCTCCTCTCGGGATCTTGGGCACGCACGCACACGCCCCCAGTGTGGGTTTTAAGCCACCAGGTCCAGGATGCGAACCGCGGTCGACTCCGTGGGAGTCCAGTGACATAGCCATTATGCTAACTGCTGGTTCCCAGAAAATCACTTTTCATTTGCCTCTTATTCTTTAATATAGATGATGGACATTTACAATTTTAGCTAAGACCAACCCTTCTCCTGTGCACTGGGTCCATCCCTATACCTACTCAAGGACTTGCCTATAGCAGTGCATTCCTTCCTGAATCATTATTATATTTTCCCCTTCCTCTCTACTGGCTCTTTCCCATCAGGTTATAAGAATGGTGTTAGATACATTATTTTCAAAGAGTCCTCTCTGTACCCCCACTCTCCTCCACCTACTCCCACATTTTTCTGTTCCCTATACAGCAAAACCATATACTTGCTCCTTACTTTCTCTTTTTTGGAAAAGCAATTTGAAAATGAAACCAAGATACTCCATTTTAGTGGATTTTGAATGAAGTCAGGAAATTGTATTATGTATTTTTAAGACTCCCTTGGTGAGCATGTTCAGGATCAAAACTATTAACAGATCTTAAGATTCTGTGTTAGGGACGATTACTAACTGAAGATGACCAAAAATGAAAATGAAATTCCTCAGTTTTACTGGAAGTCAGTTTTGTGTGAAGCATTTGATTTATAGGATATATTTAGTTTACTAGGAGCTTGGTTATCATGGAAAAGTTGGTATACCGTTGTATAATTTCCCTGTTTATCTGGCCGTCATGGAAATCTGGGATGAGTAACAGGAAATCTTAGCATTGTTTCTATAGGCTAATTCTTGTATTTTTCCAGCCTTATTCATGTGGGAAGCAGGCCGCAGATGAGATGGGAGGAGATGGGAAGGGTGTAGAAATGATTTTTGTACTCGCTATGACTGTGTTTTCCAGACATAGATGGATAAGGTCTGCATATATTCTAGTAAACTCCCCCTAGAAAGCACCCATAGTACTTGATATGTTGCCTTTCATGTGGCACTTGTTCAGTGAGTATGTGCAGAATAAATAATAATGGGAAGTGGATCATATCCACTGTCGTTATCTTGTTTGCAATTCTAGGAGCTCTCAGGAAGTTCATGATGGCTAGCCAAAGATGCCTAAAAAGGAGAATGAATCTGATACTCTAGTTCCTTAGTAAATTTATTCATCTATTCATAAAACTCAAAAAATACTTACTGAGTGCCTTTCATAAGCTGTGAATGCAGATTTGATGTCTACCTGTAGCTATTTTGACCTAGTATAGTTTTAAGTTTATTTATTCTTTCATGAGTGGAAGACAGAAAGAGAAAGAAAGTCAGCACCCTCAATAGAGTCCTGATGCCTTAATTCACACCCAGTCTTCAGTCAGCTCTACATCATGGGTAATTATGTACCTGACACACTCAGGTAGGTCTCTGGACTTGAATGAGGAACTTTCCCATCTAGGATTGCTTCACAGAGTATTGCTTGCTTTTTGTTTTATTTTTAAACCACTGTGCTACCATCTGGCCCTTAGTTTACTTTTAACCCACACAAACAATCTGGTGTCACTTGTCTCGCTATGTGGTTTTGTACAAGTCATTTTTCTGGTCTGTGCTTAAGTGTTTCCATATATGGGATAGGAAGACAGAATAGGTTTTAATGGAATACTATAAAGATTAAATGAGAAAATCATATAAAAGAGTTGTTAATGGCACATATGAAACATAACGTAAGCCTTATTTATTGCTATAGCAGTTTATACCCTACATTTTTTTAAGTTTGTTTATTCATGACACAGAGTGCTTGCATGTGTAGGACACCCTCAGCAGGGTCTTGTCATGCCCTCTGCAGAGCATTGCCATGCTGTGATTTCCTTTCTCCAGCTCAACAGTTCCTCAGGGGTTGGGCACATGAACATACAGCCAGGTTATTTCAAGCTGACCTTGGGATATGAACTGTGGCCGATCACATGGCTTCCAGCACTGCAGTTCAGTTTGCTACTGTCTGTACCACTAGGCTTGGCCCACACACTTTGTTTATTTATTTATTTGTGTGTGTGTGTGTTTGAGAGGTTGTTTTTTGTTTCTTTTTTTTTTTGTTTTTTTTTTTGGCTATAGGGTGTGTGCACTCGCCAGACAGACAGAGAGAGACAGAGAGACAGAAAGCGAGAAATCACCCCCAAAGGGGGATGGCCACGCTGCAGGCCCTTCTCCATTCTCCTCTTGGGATCTTGGGTATGCACGCACATGCGCCTGGCGTGTTTCAAGCCACCGGGTCCAGGACTTGAACTGTGGTCAACTACATGGGAGTCCAGCGACATAACCATTATGCTAACTGCTGGTCCCACACACTTTAGTTTTTAATAGTATATTTGAAAAAGAACTAATGTAAAAGGTGAAGTTATCAAAAGGGGTTTGAAAACTGCTATTGTCACTTTCCTACTTTCAGAGAAGACTTTTCAGGTTTTCTACCATGAAAGCTGACTGTTGTGAATGAAAGGTCCACTTCCTGCTTTGACCATCAAGTGCATGGGCAACTACCTGCTACAGCTCAAGGTAGCCTTGCTGGCTTGCAATGCTGTGGAGCGATGCGCTGTTTCTGTGGTGCTTAAAACCTCACTCCACTGTGTATTGATGGTTTCCAAACAAAAACTAGCTGGCAGGC
>NW_006159640.1:1495680-1513651 GCF_000334495.1 Tupaia belangeri chinensis
CATCATTAGATACTCAGGCCTCTCTCTGGTGTCAGTAGAAAGCCACTTAGTGAAATTCTCATAGAAAAATCAGAAACATTATGAACTGCTAGCACCAAGGGATCATGTATTTATTTATTTATTTGTTTGTTTGTTTGTTTGTTTGTTTTCTCACAAACACTCTGTGTGGCCTTCAAAGAGGTTCATAGCTTCAGAAATTAAAAACCTTACAAATAACTCAGGATTATGGTTCCCTAAAGTCAAGCCTCAGTCTAGGTTTGGTCAAATAACATTTTCAATGATTTCTTCAGCTCAATATATTTATTTTAAAGAATTGTCCTTCATTCTGTTTTCATGAAATGACAGATGACAGTAAAAATAGTATGGTAGTTCTTTTCACACACACACAAACATACACACACACACACACACACACACACACACACACATATCCAATGCCTGAAATCACAGATTCTGGGAACCAGTTTTGCAGATGGGAAAAACAAAACTCAGAGAGGTGATATGATTTCCCTAAAATGACACAATCCATTATTTAAAATGCAGAAGTCAGCCCTAGATCTACTGATTAATAGTTCAGTGCCAAGTAGGGAAACAGATCACATATAATGAGAAAAGTAATTTTCACATGTTAGAGAATTCCGTTCCAGATATATTTTGCTGATGCAGAGCCAAGGTACTCCATCCCTGACTTGTATTTTGGCAGCAGGAAAGCTTATACCATCCTTCTCTGTGCATTTTCCATTCACTCACTTTATTCTAAAACCATATTGCCAGGAAGAACTTTATGGAATATTGAGTAAGAATTTATAGATAAGATTGGTACATGTGGTAGTTAGGATTTGGACTTCAATTTGACTTTGTTATTGGCAATGGCACTCAAAGTTTTAAACCAACTCATTATCTGTAAACTCTCATTCTATCCACCAAGCCTCATAGAGGGATAAAAAGGAATAGTCAGATAAAATTGCTTTGTAAATTGCATATTCTACAGACTGAGGAAGTTATTATTGATGGCAAAAATGAAAAGCTGCAAACTTTCATCTAATAATAAAACATTTAAAAGAGTTTTCCTGGGGCCAGCAAGTAGTGTGGTAGTTAAGGCTGTGGACTCCCACGTGGCCAAACACAGTTTGAGTCCTGGACCTGGTAGCTTGCTTTCTCACTTTCCCTCTCTCTCTCTTCTCTCTCTCTCTCTGGTGAGCACATAAGCCCTATAGAAAATTTTAAAAAATGGTAAACAAAATTAAATGTATACATAATTATTTAAAAGAATGTTTTTCTTTATTCATGATAAAGTGTTTACATGTGCACCTGAGGGGGGTTAGGGAGAGAGAGAGAGAGAGAGAAGCTCCCTCCATAGGGTTTGGATATGCTATAATACCCTTTTTTCAGCCTGCAGCCCTTCTGATGTTGGGCACTCACATGCATGGCTGGCATGCGGCATGTTTAGGTTGACCAGGCTGGAGATTTGAATCCAGTTCTCTTGGGTGACACAAAATGGGCTCAGCCCTAGCTCTTAAGGGTGGTAGAGAAGACAGATTCTGAAGTTGTGTGTGAGTATATGTTGGCAGCAGAAAAACAAAGAGATTATACTTGATGCACCTCAAAGCAAATGCCTCTTTAAATGTTAATAAAATTCCCCCCAGAAACTGCTAGTACCAAGGGATCATGTTTTTATCTATTTATTTATGTTCCTACAGCCCTCCCTTGCCTTAGCCTTGTCCCTGCCCTGAGTATTACCTTGGACGAGGGGTTGTCTTCACTGGAGGATAAGTCCGAGAGAGGGATTTAGCTAGGAGACACTGGTTGTCTTGTCCGGCAGAAATGGGCATGGGTGTATTGGTCTTGGAAGGAGAAATGGGGCAGCATACTACACTGTGCCCTAAATCATTGTGGAAAAGTTAGGCAGTCTCTTATAAAGCAGAAATACTTTTACCCTGGAAGTCCTTTCTTAGATATATTTACCTCCAGGAAAAATGAACGCAAATGTCTACAAAAAATACTGGCACAAGAATACCCATAGTAGCCAACCTGGGAAACAATTCTTTGTCCAGCAACAGTTAATGGAGAAACAAATTGTGGTATGTCCACACATTTTAATGCTGCTCAGTAAGAAATGATTTTCATGGGTAAGTCACTAAAATGTTACGCTGACTCAAAAAAGCTGGTAAGGACTAGTACATTTTATAGGCTTCAATTTATGTGCTATCCTAAAATAGGCAAACCTAATTTTTGAGTGAAAATAAGTTTTGAATGACTATTTCTGACATGGGAGACTACCTGGTGAAGGGCATGAGAGAAATTTCTGAACAATGGAAATGCTCTGTATTTTGATAGAAGTGTCAATTACACAGATGCACACATCTGTCCAAACTTACCCCACTGTACACTTAATATTATACATTTTACTAAACATGCATCTAGCCTTTAAAAACCCATTAATTTTTGTTTAATTGGTAAAATGCATTCTTGTCACCCCCCTGGTAGATGGCCATCATGCTGCAATCCCTTCTTCCCCTGGAATTTTGGGAACTCACACAAGTGTGCCCGGCATGATTTTCAAGCCACCAGGCCCAAGACTCAATCCATGGTCAACCACATGGGAGTTCTAGCACCTTAACCACTATGCCATCTGCTGGCTCTGGGAAAATACATTTTTTTTTTTTAGGGTTTTTTTTTTTTTGGCTATAGGGCGTGTGCACTCACCAGAAAGACAGAGAGAGACAGAGAGATAGAAAACGAGGAATCACCCCCCAGGGGGGATGGCCACGATGCAATCCCTTCTCCTCCATTCTCTTCTCGGGATCTTGGGCACACATGCACACGCACCTGGCGTGAGTTTAAGCCACCAGGTCCTGGACTCGAACTGAGGTCGACTACATGGGAGTTCAGTGACATAGCCATTACGCTAACTGCTGGTCCTGAAAATACATATTTTTAAAGCATAGATTCTGGCTAAGAAAGTATTATTCACGTGAAAAAGATTTTAAAACGTGTCTTGTACTATTAGAATATAGGCATCACAAAGAGGATACTGGCTTCAAACAGAAATAAATATTAACAACAGAGAGGAGAGGACACATGAGGTAGGAAAAGAGAGATTGCAAGTCCAACGAAATCGCAGAAGATGGTGTTACCTGGATAGCAGTGATGGACATTTTAGAGGATGCCTCTGTATGGCTCCTGATGATCTACACTACAATTGATACAAATTTGGAATTTAAACCTTGAGCAATTATAGATGTCCATGGAAACTGGAAGTTTGTTCAAAGAGTAATAAATACTTTGATATCAAAGGGTCATCATGGTGTGATGAGGTGTGGTAGAATGTAAACTGCGTACAAAGGAATTCAGAACAGCCTTAACGACTGGCCGCTTCTGGCCTTACGTCAGGTCGTTTTAAAAACCAATTTAGGGGACCAGCAGTTAGCGTAATGGCTATGTCACTGGACTCCCACATAGTCTACCGCGGTTCGCGTCCTGGACCCGGTGGCTTAAAACTCACGCTGGGCGTGTGTGTGTGCATGCCCAAGATCCTGAGAGGAGAATGGAGGAGAAGGGATTGCAGCGTGGCCATCCCCCCTGGGGAGTGATTTCTCGCTTTCTGTCTCTATGTCTCTCTCTGTCTGGCGAGTGCATGCGCCCTATAGCAAAAACCTCTCCCCCCCCCCGCCAAAAAAAAACAAAAACCAAACCAATTTAATTATTTACTTAACATGGTATGGCATATATCATTGTTCTTTTTTTATTTAAAAAAAAAATTTTTTTTTTGAGAGGTTTATGCTATAGGGCACATGTGCTCGCCAGACAGACAGAGACATAGAGACAGAAAGCGAGAAATCACCCCCCAGGGGGGATGGTCACGCCGCAATCCCTTCTCCTCCATTCTCCTCTGGGGATCTTGGGCACGCATGCACACACGCCCGGCGTGAGTTCTCAGCCAACGGGTCCGGGACGTGAACCACGGTCAACTACGTGGGAGTCCAGCGACATAGTCATTACGCTAACTGCTGGTTCCCAATATATCATTGTTCTTCAATTAACCACATAGAAAACAATGTGCAATTCTGTTTTTAGTGTGGTTTGGTCACTTTTAGAGCATCCATTTTATGGAATATTACCAGGAATGACACTGATGTATACACTCTATTTGATTATTCTAAAAAAATAAAATAAAAAGAGGACAAAATCATACAAATAATTTGCCTTACCAAATGTTATACAACAAGACCTATTTCTATTTGAATTTATTCATTTGTATTGCTTTGTCTTTTAAATAATTTTAATTTAATAAAGTAGAAACCAACCATAATGAGAATATTATATAACATTTTCCAAATTTCATTAAGTTCTCATCCCACAAATTGCTCAGGCTTATTTCCTGCCATTGGTGCCTCTGAGAGTTCTTTTCTAAGTAACCATGACTATTTGTATTTTCTATGGCTAAATTGGGCAGAGGGAGGGAGTGAGGGATGGTTTTTCTAGAATTTTATGCAAAAATATGCACCAACATTAATAAGCATTAGAATTCTGATGGGTCAGTGGTCTGCTTCAATTGAAAAATTTACCCTTTTATATATTTTGTCTTGGTAATTGTGTCACAAAGTTTGATTTTATTTCCATTCATTAATTCATTTAAACTTTTGTGCTTAAAATGCTTATTGAATATCTACTAGTACTGTACTTTTAAAGTAATAACAGTATTTTTCTTTCTTGTTTTTTTTTTTTTTTGAGACGTTTTTGCTATAGGGCATGTGCACTCGCCAGAAAGACAGAGAGAGACAGAAAACAAGAAATCACCCCCCCAGGGGGGATGGCCACGCTGCAATCTCTTCTCCTCCATTCTCCTCTCAGGATCTTGGGCACACATGCACATATGCCTGATGTGAGTTTAAGCCACCGGGTCCGGGACTAGAACTACAGTCGACTACATGGGAGTCCAGAGACATAGCCATTATGCTAACTGCTGGTCCCAGTACTTATATTTTTTTATAATAATTATTTTTTATATTTAATCACTATAAATCTTCACAGCAAACAAAATAATTTTTCCCAGTGTGAATACAGTGCTTATTAGCCAGGTCACAGATATCACCATGTGCATTGTTATCAACAGATTACTTTCCATTTTGTTTCTGTTAATTTTTTTTTTTTTTTTTTTTAGGGAGATTTTTGCAATAGGGCATGTGTGCTCACTGGAGACACCCATAGAGAGAAAGTGAGTGAGAAATGGCCACACTGCAATCCCTTTTCCTCTCAGGATTTCGGGCACACATCCACACACATCCACATGTACCTGACATGAGTTTCAAGCCTCCAGGTCTGGAACTTGAACCGTGGTCGGCTATGTGGGAGTCCAGTGCTTTAACCATCACACCAAATGCTGGCCCCTCTGTTAAATTTTATATATAATGCATTATTGTGTTTGGTATTGAAATGGTATAAAGAAAAATAAGTCATCCTTGAATGAATTCGATATGCTTACATTTTGTGAGAGGAATAAATCTGAACACAAGGGCATTAGCACACTGTTAATTTATTTAGAAACATTACTGTTACAGTTACTTCGAAAAATGGTGTTGGGAAGAAAGCACAAATCTAAGTCTTGGTGGGGACTGGAAAATGGCCAGAGAGAAAGCTTAACAACTACATCATCCATTCTATCATTTCTATCCCTAGTTAATTAGTAGCATGGATTATGTATGAGTTTGCATTTACCCTTCTTCCTTTCCTTTAATCTTCTTTAATCTCCTTGAGTACCTTTTAAAAATAGAACATGCGCAGGGCCAGTAGGTAGCATAGTGATTAAGGGGCTGGACTCGCACATGGCTGACCACCGTTTGAGTCCAGAAGCTGAAAGCTTGAAACTTATGCTGGGTGGGTGTGTGCCCAAAATCCTAAAAGGAGAATGGAGAAGGGATTGCAGCATGGCCATCCTCCCTGAGGGCTGATTTCTTGCTTTCTGTCTCTCTGGTGAGCACATGCTCCCTATAGCAAAAAATTCTCTCTAAAAAATCAAAGAGTTTGCTACTGAGTTTAATGAATTTGAAACACTTTTATTCTCATGTTTGGTCCACAGAGCTAGCAAAATCTCTTATATGTCATGAAATCTCAGCTCTAGCTGGAGTTTTCTACCTGATTTCTAGATACGATTCCAGAGGAGAATCTTTCCACTGGTCTTCCTCTAGGCTGTATACTTTTCCTGACACAAATCCATTTCGGGTTGTCCACCTTCTGCCTTTAAGGAATTCAGTTGCTCTGTCAGCAGCTACTGGTCAGCCTTTCAGTGCCCGCATGTGCCTGTATTACTTATTTTAAAATTCTCAGGTTGCATACTGCAAGACTCTCCCTTATTTAACTGGGAGAGAAAAGTTTATTTCTTTAAGCTCTCAGCTTTCATTGTTCTTTCTTTCTCTTGGAGATCTCCCAGTTTATTCCTTTACTGACAGGCACAAGGTTATTACTAACTTCCAAAGGAGGCATTTTTCACCCCAATCTGTTGATTTATTGTCCCTTCAATTCTTTCCATAGCACATTTGATAAAAGTAATAATTGCAATCAATCAGGCTGAGGTTATGTGCCAGGAATTGGCGAGTTGTTTAAACAGACACTATATTTAACCCTATCAATAATCCTGCAGAGTAGACATATTATTATCCTGGTTTAACAGTAAGAAAACTGAGACTCAGAGAGGTTAAATAACTTGTTGCCAAGGGAACAAATAGAAAACCAAGACAGAGGTCCAGATCTCTTGACTCCAAAGGTTAGACTTTTCCCAGTTGATTATTTTTTTTTAAATTGTATTTTATTATAAATAATTTGTCAAGAATTTTTCTTTCTTTCTTCCACCTTCTCCTCTCCCTTCTTCTCTAGAGGGAATGTGCATGCACAGGAGAAAGATATGGAGGAAGAGAGGGGAGGAAGAGAGAATGAATATCACTTCCCAAAGACCAGGCCATGTGATAATCCTTTTATTCTCCAATTTTCCTTCCCATCATGTTCTTGGGCACATGCACATGCACCTGGCATGATGCCAGTGAAGCTGGAATTCAAACCCTTGTCAGCCATGTGGGATCCAGCTTCCTCTGCACAGCTCCTAACTACTATACCATGGGTCTGGCTGGCCATATTGTCTTTTCTTGAGGCACAGAACCAATAACTTGTTATATATTTAAAAAATTCTTTTTCAAATTAATCTACAAGTGAATATGTGGAATCTTTCTTGTACTTTTTCTATTATGAAATGCTAAAAGTATGTGTAACTGGTAGCTGGTAATGAATATGCTCTCACTGGCCACAAACAATTAGGAAACTGAGCAGTATATATGATACATCTCTTTTCAGACACGAAGCCATATAGGACTGTGCTCCATGAGCTCCATGAGAGACAAATTAAATGAGTGAGGAGGAAACTGAGCAGTATATATGATACATCTGTTTTCAGACACGAAGCCATATAGGACTGTGCTCCATGAGAGACAAATTAAGTGAGTGAGGTGAGCTCTACAATCATCTCAGTTTTCGGTCTGGAGGCACGTTTTTTGGAATATAGAACAGGGAAGGGAAATCCAAGCAAAGCTTATAGATCCACTGAATTCAGGAAACAGAGCTATGGGTTTGGGGAGGTCCAAGTTACCTGAACTGCAGAATAGAGTACCAGAGAGGAGGTGCTTAAGCCTAGAAATATGAATAGGGGTTCCCTTTCATCTTTGGCTGAATACTGTCCTGTGCATGTATAGACAGTAATTCTCTGACCTCAAGAAAAGAACAAGTATTTTGCAAAGAATACACCAAAGAGGTGTAAGCCAAACAAATCCTAGGGCCCACAAAGGGCTGAGAGTTCTGACTTGCCAGGATACAGAGACTTTCTTGAAAATCTATGGCATTCCATAGACTCAAGAAGATTCATGCTGTGATAGCAGAGTAAAGAAGTGTTACTCTAGATTTACCCTAACAAAGATGAAAAAAAAATTATATTTGAAAGGCCCAAGCCGATTCACAAGCAACTTAAATGCCTAATAGAACATACTTTAATACTCTCTAAAGGAAGAAAGAAAAATCAGAATATTCATAATGTAAAATTTACATTGACCAGAATCCAATAGAAAATTACTAGATATGCAGAGAAATAGAAAAATGTCACCCATAACTGGAAGAAAAACTAATCAATGGAAGAAAAATCAATCAATAGCAATAAACCCAGAAGTCACAGAGCTAGTGGAATTAGCAGACAAGAACTCTAAAACTGGTATTATAAATATTTTCAAGGATTAAAAAAATAATATAAACATAACAAGTCAAGAAATAAGAGACAGAAATTAAATGATTAGAAATTCCATATATAAAAATGTATCATCAGATGTGAAATATTTACCGAATTGGTTTAACAGAAACTTTTGTTGAAACTAGCAAGCACGAAACAATCAAAATGAGAGAACATAGAGGAAAAAAGCATAAAAAAATAGAGGCTCAATGACATTGAAAAAATAAAATAGTCTATTATCTATGTTAGTAGAGACTAGAAAGGGGGAGGATTGGTAGGAAATTTATTCAAGAAATAATTGCCCATTTTCCCCCAAGGAATTAAACACAATACATACACACACACACACGACCAAATTAATGAAAACCATAGCCAAATTAATGAAAATCAACAATAAGTATACAATCTTAAAAGTAGAGAGAAAGCTACATTACACATAAATGTAAAAAAATAAGACTGACTATTGAATTCACATCAAAAGTAGTGCTAAACCAGACATTACAGAACATCTTTTTTTTGGTTTGTTTTGAGAGATTTTTGCTTTGGTTGTGTGTGCACTCACCAGCGAGACAGAGGAAGACAAAGAGGTAGACAGATAGAAAGCAAGAAATCACTCCCCTAGGCGGGATGGCCATGCTGCAATCTCTTTTCCCCCATTCTCCTATTGGGATTTTGGGCAAGTATGCACATGCACCCGGTGTGAGTTTAAAGCTGCCGGGTTCAAGACCCAAACCAGTCAATCACATGGGAGTGTGGTGCCTTAGCCACTACACCACATGCTGATCCCAACAACAGGACATCTTTAATGTGTGAAGAAAAGAAGAAAAGAAGGACAAATAACATTTCTATATCCAGAAAAATGATCCTTTACAATGGAAAACAGGCCCAACGGTGGTGGTGCCGGCAATAGGGCACTACTGCTTGGTACTGGAACCGTGCAGAAGTGCCCTGAATTTGATTCCCAGGTCAACCTGAACATGCTGGTGTGTCTGTAAGTGTGCCTCAGATCTTGGCAGGCTGGAAGGCTTGGGTGGGAGGGCAGGATCATGGTATGACAGAAACCTGTTGGGGGTTCGCGCCCCCTCCCACTTCCTCTCTCCTCTCTCTCCCTTCCCTTTCTCTCCTGAAATGCATAAATTAACAAACCTTTTTAATTTGTGAAAGACAATGAGATTTCTTACTCCTGGTCTGATTCATAAAGACTTTGGAAATCATCACTTCCATTCTCACAAGAAGAAAACAGCTATTCTGAATAAAATGGAAATCAACAACTTTGCTTAGCATTGAGGTCATGGGGTAAGCCTCTGCCTGAAAATTGGAGAGATTGGAGGACATAAGAATCACAATTTACTGGAAAAACAAAACAAAAAAAGCCCCGGATCACAAGTACAACCTGGAGCCTGTGTCACCACACCACCAGCTGGACTACAGTATAAATCAGGGCATCACAGCTGAAAGAACTGCAAACCTCATGTCCCGTTTAAGAAAGAGTCTCTAGGGAAATCCAAAGACAACAGGGCAGACAAAAGCTAGGATACCTACAGGTATACCAAACAGCACAATTCCCGGCCAGGTGAACATTAAACCTCACCACCGAAGGCCTATTTAAATCATTCCCTTTCTCTTCATACATCCTGTCAGCCTGTCAACAAAAAATTAGAAGATGTGAGGAAAAGTCTGAGAGAGAGAAGATAAGCATCAGAACCAGGCTCTGATATGGCAGAAATTTCGGAATGAACAGACTAGAAATTTATAATAGCTATAATTAAAGCACTAAAAGGATGGAAAAAGTGGAGAACATGACAAATAAAAAGCAAAATAAAGACATTTTCAAATAAGCAAAAGGTAATAGAAAATGTAACCCACAGAGTTGCACTATAAAAAATAGTAGAGGATCTTCTTTAGCCTGAGAACAAATGACACCACTTGGAAACTTGGATCTATAGAATGAAAGGACGTCATTGGAAATGGTAAAATATGGGTAATTTTATTACCAAACTCAAATCAGGTTCAGTCGCCCAAGCGCTATAAAACCAAACCAATAGGCACATGGTATGATGAAGGAAAGTACAGCTTTATTGCAAAGCGCAAAGCAAGAGAGCTGGCAGCTCATGCTGTAAAGACCTAGTCTCCCCAAGACGTTGCGCAAATGTGTTTTTAAGGGCAAAATTAAGGGCGGAGGTCCCAGGCACATGATCAGTTCAGTGATTGGTTCAAGAGGACATGGTCATCTTGTGGGCATTCTTGATTGGTGAGACCTTAGATAATCAAATTTCTGTTCATATTTCTGGAGCTATTCAGCATGGGGTCTTTGAGCCCACAGCCAGCAGTTTCTATCCTACAAAACATCTTGTATATTGAAATGAAAACCTTATCTTTCCTGTAAGTGTGTTTTAGAGGTCAAATGGCTCTTATTCATGGTCAATGTTTCATTATCATAACCAAAGTCTGAAGACTTACCTCTTAGTCCAGGCCTTTACAATGTAAGTGGACCTTATATTTCAAGAACCTTAGAAAATACATTAGGGGGGGTCCCTGCTCTGTTTCAAGTATAAAATATTCTTATTTTAAAAAGTATTTTAAGATAAAATTAATTGTTTAAATAAAAAATAACAGGTAGTGTGGTGTTAATAACATATACAGAGGTAAAATGTATGATGAGTATCACAAAGTAAGTGGAAATAAAAATATATGTTATAAGCTTATTTTTTTTAGCAGTTTTCCTTTTTATTTAATTTTATTATCATAATCTTTTTATATTACATTGAATCACATATCTATACAGTATTAAAGTATTACATTTCTTTTTCAAGCATGATTACCATGCATATCAGTCAAGACAAAGACATTACTATCCACATCATTATCATCAAATAAGCTTCTTAGGCTATATAAAAAGAAATATAATATTATTTGAAGGTAGACTGTGTTATATCAGAGATGCAGCCTGTAAATTGTTTTTGCATCCTGTGAATTCTAAAGCATCTATTAAATATTGGCTTGTTGGAAAAATTAGGACTTTTTTTTTGTATAGAAATAGAAAAATACGTCGTGACTTTTCTGAATGACCCAATAAATTAGAACAAAATGTTATTTTTAGTAAACAAATAGAAAAGGTAACATTAGGGCCAGCAGGTGGCATGGTGGTTAAGGCGCTCGACACTCCCACATGGTTGACCACGGTTCAAGTCCCAGACCTGATGGCTTGCTTTCTCACTTTTCTTCTCTCTGTGTGTCTGTCTTTCTTTGGTCAAATTAAAATAAATGAATGGGATCAGCAGTTAGCATAATGGCTATATCGCTGGACTCCCATGTTGTTGACTGCAGTTCAAGTCCTGAACCCAGTGGCTTAAAACTCTTGCCGAGCACGTGTGTGTGTGTGTGTGTGCCCAAGATCCTAAGAGAAGAATGGAGGAGAAGGGAATGTGGCTTGGCCATCCCCCCGGGGGGGGGGAGATTTCTCACTTTCTGTCTCTCTGTCTGGAGTGCATGCGCCCTACAGCAAAAACCTCTCAAAAAAATAAAAAAGAATGAATAGATAAAATTAAATAAATAATTCTTTTTTTAAAGAAAAAGGTAACATTAGAAGTCATATACTTAATCCAAAAGAAATCAGGAAATGTAAAAGAGACCAAAAAAAAAAAAGTGGGGCAGATATAAAATCAACAAGATAGTAGACTTACACACAATTCTATTCATAAGGACTTAATATGGAAATGGTAAAAATATATCCTTACTCAAAGGGCAAATAACCTAAATGAAATTACTCATATATTTTATAAAACTACACATTGAGTGTCATTGATACAGAGCTTTTGTTTAAATTGATTTAAATTGAGTGGTGGGGCTGGCTTTATTTTTAATTTTTTAGTATAGCAAAGCAGGGAATTTATTAAAAGAGAGGGGGAGGAAAAAGAGAACTACCAAGAAGGGATGGGTCTCGGAAGATGGGTTGCCAAGGAAGAACTGTGGCAAGGGGTTTTTATGTTTCAGGAAGGGCTCTGTCCAACTTCGGTTCTAGGTGGGGCTTGTGCATGCATTTCCCTCCTGGTAGGGATGGGCACATGCTGGGTAGATCCAATTATTCTCCAAATTTTGGAGTGGGTACCAAGGTCAGGAGATTCTTTGTCTAGAAGTTTTGGGCCATGAAAACCATTATCCTCTTCATGGAATGTGGTGGGACATGGAAAATGTCTTTGTTTTAGGCCTAGGTCATGCTGTCTAGGTCAATCACTGAGCCATCACTGCCTCCATTTCAAAACTTAGCCATTTTGTGACTCCATCTTGGGCCCATACCTTAACTATATTTTTGAGTCCCTGTTTCCTAATGATATGGAAGTACCCTAAATTCATGAATAACTCAGGGCTGATAGCTGCCTAAAGTTTCTTCCCTTCAGCAAACTTACTGCCCCTCCCCAGAGCTACAAGGTAACCTGAAAACCTTGAATAGATTAGTACCTTGAATAGATTAGTATCTTGAATGGATTAGACTTCCTGCTTCTCTGCCTCCTCCCTTTGACTCTGAGTAGGGCATGTTCTGAGCCCCTTCCCCATTCTTAACATTCCAAGACCTCCCTTCCCCAATTTCCCCATGAAAGACCATGTCTAATCCCCAGTCTGGGTGGGGTGGAGATTCAGAGTGTTAACTCCTGCATGCCTGCCAATGTAATAAACAGTTCTCCTAATCTCTCCAAGTGCTGCTTGCCATTCCTTGGCATCCAGTTTTCTGCAACAGTACCTCATTCCCCCCCTGCAGAGGAATCCCTAACTGTTGTTAGGAGCACAAGGGAGGCAGTTGTGTCTCTGTCTCATTGAGAGGGTGCCTGCTGAAATTGGGTGATGGGAGTAGGGATAGCAGTTAAGGATCCTCTACCAGAGGTCTATCTAGAGGTCCATGCTAGAAATCATGACAGGTGTTCACTGGAAGCTTTGCCCCAACCACCATTTGTAGCTTGATGGATTCTAAAAGAGAAGAGCAGTTCATTACAATAATGATGCAACAGACAAAGAAATTTAGCTATTTCTATGCTATATAGGACTTAAAGTTAATATCCAGAAGCATGACTCACAGCATATTAGTACAATCAGCTTTAGAACAGTTATAAACAAAACTTTAATTTTATCAAATTTTTCAGCTCTAAGACTCTTTCAGTATGACTGAAACCTTCAGCAACATGCTGTAGACTTGCAGTTTCTGTCCTTTTTCTTTGCCTTAGCCATTTTCCTGAAGAAAAAACTTTACCATACAAAATATTTTTTTCTATGTTTAAACCTTTCCTTTTAACCTTTTTACCAAAACTATATTTTTACCATTATAACCTTCCTTTTATGGTACCTTTTTTTTTCTTACCATATTTTCCCTGATGAATGTACTTTTGGAAACAACCATAACCTCTGATTTAGACAGAAATTTAAAAACCTTTATTCATCACTTTACGGGTTAGCTGAGGCTTGTCCAGTGAGATTTCCAGATGTCCAAGGGGAGCCACTGGGATCTTGGGCCACATTAATCCTCAATTTCAGAGGCCAGCATGGACTCGGAAGTCCTGAACTCCCTTTGGAACTCGGGACTTTTCCGTCTTTAGTGACCAACTCCCCATTGGGAACAGAGCCCTATTGGGAAACATGAGAATGTCAGTCATGGGCATTATCCAGTGCCCAGGCTGCTGTGGTGGCTTTTGATGGTGCTGTAGCTACTAAACTGCACCAAGATTTAGGAGGGCTAAGAGTGATGGGAAATAACAATAAGTGAACTTTGGGTCCACCAGAGTTCTGGCCAGGGCAAGGAAATGTAGATAAATGTGAACTATGGAATAAATCACTTATTACAAAAACAATGACCAATGTCCTCATATCTATATTTTCTCTTCTATGTGTACGTATATTTATCAACAAATTCTTTCTCTTTCTATTACTATTAATATCTTACGTAAGAAGATAAATATAATATTTAATTTAATTTTAGATTACAAAATATCCAAGTGCGGTCCAGCAGGTGGCATCTGGATCCCACATGGCTGACTGCACAGTTTGAGTCCTGGACCCAGTGACTTGAAAATTATGCCAGATGTGTGTGCATGCATGCTCAAAATCCTGAAAGGAGAATGGAGAATTACAGTTTGGCCATTCCCCTTGGGGAGTTCCCCCCCACCCCATGCCCATGAGCACGCACACCCTAAAGTAGAAACTAAAGGAAAAATAAAAAGGGAAAGCAATATCCAGGAGGAATTATCACTCATGGATATGGTGACCGATGGGGATTTATGTCTCCAACTTTGTGAACAAGCCGAGAAGTTCTTTGTATTTGTATTAGGAAGAGGTCATCAAGTTAAAAAGGGTCTTGATTCTATTAACAATGGAACTTACATATGGCTAGAAGAGTGAGAAGGACATAGGACAACTATGGTCTGGCATATAAAGACCTTGAAAGTTCTCATTCCCAACAACAAGATAAAAAGCTGACCAAACTGGAAATCAACTTTTCTTAGAATTGAACTGATAATTTTTTTTCTCTCTTTCTTTCTTTTTTTTTTGGAGAGGTTTTTGCTATAGGGCACGTGTGCTCGCCAGAAAGACAGAGAGAGACAGAAAGTGAGAAATCACCCCCCAGGGGTATGGCCACGCTGCAATCCCTTCTCCATTCTCCCCTCGGGATCTTGAACTATGCTGCTCCCTTCCCAGTTTTCCATGTTGTGATTTTATCACAGGGGGCTAGACTTCTGTAAATTTTTACTGCATTTTCCAAACTCCTTTGGATTCTGGTATCCCTTTTTTTATAACCAGTGGGAAGTAATAGTGGCAGCTTGCAAAGCAGGGCTAGAATTGGGGAAGGAAGAAAGCAGGGAAGGCCATTGCTCTTCTCTTTCTGCTTTAGCTGTTGTCTCTGGCAAAAATGGATGGCTGTGTACTCTAGCTACCATCCATAGATCATACTGCAGTGGTCTATGAGTTGCCAGAGGTCAGGGGCTTATCATATCCACAAGTTGAGCAGTCATAGCTACGGCAGAGTTGGCAGGGAGTCCTTCTAGGCTCTGTTGACACCACCTCCTTCCTTCTCTGCTTCCAACCCTATCCATGGTAGCACCTAATCTCTGGGATTATTTACTACCCCCTCTTGGCTTTCTTTTCTTTCAAATGCTTTTGGAACCAGGTGTTTGTATTAAATCTCCCTTCACACCACTCTCATTTGAGATAACTAGCATAGTTTTCCTTTTCCAAATGAAACCTTAACTGATAGAGACGGGATAACAGATTCCAGCAGATTAAAACTTTTTCTACAGGGTTTCATAATATCTGCACAGAAGGGTAGACCAATTTGTGAGGAATTCAACACATTTCTGTCACATGGACCATGCCTAGTTCAGCTACCCCAACTCCTAGGTCTTTATGTTCAAACAGACAACACATGCCTAGCATTCAAAATGGCAGAGTTGTGATATGTTCATTAGTTGTAGAGGCGGGCTATATGAATGAAAATGTCCCTTCTAGTTCTCATATTTTAGAACATTGGTTTCTACTTGTGGATAATTGTGGAATGTTATGGATTTTGGGGGGAAAGAAATCTAGAAGTCTACAGAGGCCTAAGAATTTATATACTGGAAAAACAAAAACCAAAAAACAAAAAATCCAGCATCTCAAAGTATTATCATTGTCTTCTGTGTAAGTATATGTAGCTAGTTTTAGAATTAGTAAAATACAAATTAATTAATACATTAATAAATACTCAGCTGTTTTTGGAATTTAAAAAATCAATATAAACTAACAATAGCTTTTTTTGTTGTAATGGAGGTAGATCCAAAATTATTTTATATTTAAAAAGAAGCACTTTTACCTGAAAAGGGTGAGAAACTGTTATATTAAAGCTCTGACTTTCAAAATGGCACAGTTTCAAATTCAGATGACTCAGTTTCAAAGTCCTAAAGCCTGCAGTGTTTAGAAGTAATTTTTCTGGAACTGTTCTTTGATTAACAAGATTTTACTTACTTAAACTATAGTATTACTAAATAACTCAGATTTAATATGCTTAGATCATTTGGAAACCCCATAACAAATCGGCTTTTGTTGGCAAGACAATTAATTTTATGAGCATGTGTAGTTTTTGTTTCCTCCTCAAAAGGAAATTTTAATTCTATTTTAAGGACCCAGGGAGAAAACTTGAAGAAGAGCAATGAAATATGACTCTAAGATAAGCTTAAGATACAGTCTCTGTTTTTGTTTTTTCAACTGTCAATACAAATACTGCTATTTTAAGGTGTTAGATTAGATACTGTAATTATTTCTGTTCCAAAAATTACTAGTGATAGTGGATCATGGTTGAAAGCAGGGAAACATGCTTTTTCAGTGACCTATTAAGAGTAAGATCAAACCAGTAGGTCAGGTGGGTAGATATTATATCTTTTGGGTGGTCAGAAAAGTCATGACACATATTTGCATAGGAAAATGTAGAAAAATACATCACAACTTTTCTGACCACTCAATACATCTATATCTTATCTGTCTCTATATATAATATAGCAGAAACTTCAAAATATACAATAATTTGGTCAGGGACAAATAGTAAATAGCAGAGGCAAGATTTAAATGATATTTGTTTTGTTAAAAGCTAGATTTGACATCAAATGCCTGACTTTGAATCCCAGCTGACTTTGGTGAAATTACCATCTCTAGCTTTAGTTTCCTCATCTGTAAAATGGAAATAGTGACCCTGTCTCTATCACAGAGTGGTGTCACAATGAAATGTGACAATACTCATAATGCATGCACAACAGTGCCTGACACACAGTAACTACTCTAAATGTTCACTCTTGCTATTGTTTTTATAATACTCCCATTATCCTTGAGATGAGAAATAGTAAAATTGATGTTTAGACCTAATACTATCATTAACAAGTCATATTGTGTGGATTTCAGAAAATTATTATTGTTATTATTATTATTATTTTTGTACAATTTATTATATTTATTTATTTAGTTTGCAGAGAAACTGGACTGTCCCATAAAATAGACAAATGAGAGACTGAGCCTCTCAGCTCCGAAGAGAAAGGGCATTTGCTCCTCCCTTTTGGGTAGGCATCTCAGGCGACTGAGAGCCATATTTTAGGGAGTGTCCAGAAGAGGGGATTATTTCCTCCCCTACAGGATGAGTAGCAGCCCTATAGGACATCCTCAGTACAATAATTTAGACAGGCCCATCCAGTAAACGTGAAATAAGAGCTGACCACTCAAGCATTTTGGGCTCCCTTCCTGAATGCTAGATTCTTTTTTTTTTCTTTTTTCTTTTTGTTAATTTATTTTATTTTTTACATTTTTTTAAAAACACTGAATCACATTTTTTAGCTTACAAGGTGATCATTTCAATATGTGAACATTTCTCCTTGGTCCAGTTGATCAAAATATAACAACACTACCTCCCTGTCTCAACAATGCTGTCTCCGTATCCCTCCTCCAAATGTTTTTTCCCAGGCCCCACTCCTACACACACACCACATCTGGCATTCACACCCATCTTTTGTGTTTGTACCTCCTTTAGCCAATCAGCTTCAGTTATAGAGTGTGGACACTCGGTATATATTAAGTGGGGACATACAGTGTCTCTCCTTCATAGCCTGGCTTGCTTCACTCAGCAGTAAATTTTCCATATTCTTCCACTTTCTATCAAAAGCCAGGTTTTTTTTTTATGGCTGAATACTATTCCATAGAATATATGTG
>NW_006159640.1:1514409-1525606 GCF_000334495.1 Tupaia belangeri chinensis
CATATATATATATATATATATATATATATATGTGAAAAATTTATTTTTTTGCCAAAAAAAAATTTTTTTTGAGAGAGAGGAGAGAAAATTTCACTTCCATAGAGTTTAACTGTTTTAAGATAAACTTAAATTGGGTGTCACCTGATTTTGAGTTTTGATTTATTTACACATTTTATGTAATTTTCATTGTGTGCAGGCTCTGTTTAAAACTTATTGCCAGTTCAATATTTCCTCCTCTTCCCAAAGAAAAGCTCAGTGTAGCAGTAGAGCCAAAATGGACACTTTCTCACCCTTTGTTTCTCCGGAGAAAGGAAGAGACAGCAACTTGGAGTCTGGAGCTGACGCAGATGTCTCTTCCTATCTTGAACTCACTCTTGAACTCCTGTCATTTGACAGGACAGCTGACTTATTTGGCCAGAGCAGTTCTTTTTATAAGAAACCCCTTGTCATCAGATGTTGTGTTTCATTTAGTGATTTTTCCAGACACCTCAAATCTTTTATGGAAAGAGGTAGATCATGGATATAAATATAAGAGATGAAAATAGTAACTTTCCTACTGAGTGTAGTAATTGATTGTAACGATTTATTCAGCACAGCTAAAATGAATTAAATTTGTGGAAGTTATCCTACTATATTATCTTATAAATGATTAATATAAACCCAGAGGATATATTTCTCTTGCAAAAGCATGTTTGCATAACAGGTTAATCTTTGAATTCTGCAGTTTCCTTTGAATCCATCCTTTTTTTCTCTTCCTTTTGGATTCAGGTCATCCTTGCTTACTTGGGCTATTGTCATAGTGTCCTAAATATACCTTCTCCAGTAGTCTCTTGTCTATTTTGTTGCTAGAGGGAATTTTCAGTCATAGATCTGAGCATGTTACTCTCTTTCAATTTCTTCCCATAAACAAAAGCCCTCAAATGCAAACCTTTTGCTTAATAATTTGCATGTAAAAGCTAAAAAATGTTCACTTTCAACATCCCTCCATTGCTTAGCCTGGCACTTACAGCCTTCCCAGTACAGCTTCATCTGATCTTAAAATTTCATCTTTCTCCCACCTCTTCCACCTTTGCAAATTCCTGGCCATCCAGGACATTTTGATGTTCCCAATAGTAGTTTAAACTTTAATATTTTCATGCCCTTTTGAATAGTTTTTCTTTTGTCTGCCTGGCAAATCTGTGTTCATCTTCCCAGAATCAGCTACTTTGTTCTGCATTATTTCCAAAAAACTGCTTGCCTGTGCCTGCCTCCTCCTCCCTCACCACCACCCTGATGGGCTCAGCTCCCCTCCTCTGTGCGTTCAGAGCTCCTCTTATTTGTGCTTCTCTAAGATTACACATGAGTATTGGCCTGTGGTGTTTGCACATGTCTTTCTCAACACAATATGAGATCCTTAAAGGTAGAGACTGCCTATCTAATTTCATTTTTTAGACGATTACTGCCAAATACAGTGCCTGGCACAGAGTATTGGTAGACTGTAATGGCTCAAAATTGAAACTATGTATTTAGGGACCAGCAGTTGATGTAATGGCTATGTCTCTGGACTCCCATGTAGTCGACTGCAGTTCGAGTCCCAGACCTGGTGGCTTAAACTCATGCCAGGCACATGTGCATGTGTGCCCAAGATCCTGAGACGAGAATGGAGAAGGGATTGTGTGTGGCCATCCCCTGGGGGGTGATTTCTCGCTTTCTGTCTCTCTGTCTCTCTCTATCTTTCTGGCAAGCATATGCACCCTATAGCAAAACCCTCTCCAAAAGAAAAAATAAAGAAACTATGGATTCAGGCAGACCTGGGTGGAAAGTTCAATGTCATTATTTACTAGTTGTATAATCTTGAGAAAGTCATCTAATTTCTCTCAATCTGAGCTTTATCATTTATGTAAAATACAGACAATAACAAAATACCTATCTTACAAGGATGTTGTAAACATTAAGTAAATTAATATGAGTGAAAACTTTTTTTAAAATTTTGCCAGAGAAGGGTCAGCATGGAGTATGGTGGTTAAGGTGCTGGATCCTAAATGGCCGACTCTACAGTTCGAGTCCTGGACCCAGGGACTTGAAAAATACACCAAGTGTGTGTGTGTGTGTGTGTGTGTGTGTGTGTGTGTGTATGTGTGTGTGTGTGTGTACATGGAAAATCCTGGGAGGAGGATGGAGTAGAAGGGATGGCAGTATGACCATTCCCCATTTAAGTGGCTTTTCACTTTCCCTCTCAGTCTCTCTAGTGAGCACATGTGCCCTGTGGCAAAAGCAAATGAATAAACAAACACAAACAGAGGGCATATATACTTGCTAGAGAGAGACAGAAAAAAAACACTCCCCAATACAGTGTGGTCAGGTCACGATCCCTTTACCTTCATTTCTCCCTCCTGTTGGGATTTTGAGACCGCATGCACACAAACCCAGTGTTTTTTTCAAGCCACCGGGTTTTGAAGCACATGGTTGGTCATGTAGGTTCTGGCCTCTTTAACCATTAGGCCAAAGGGCTGGCCCTGGGTAACATTTACTAAACTGTGTTTGCCACAGTGATTCTGTACTTTGTATTTATTATTACTACTGTTATTATTACTGTTATTTCTTACAGTAGCTGGGAAGATTACTTAGACTGCTCATGTTCGAAGTGTTTAGCATAGGAACTGGCACGTTCAGTACTGCTTAGAGCAGTTTTTAATCGTTCTTGCATTTATTAGTAAAGACTATTGAAGAGATGAACCTAATGTTTTCTTATTGGTTGCCCATCAGACACCATCCCTGGAAGTTCTACTAGTTCCAAAATTCAGTATGTCCAAAATTTATCCCAAAATATTCTCTTCAAACCAGCTTATGTGAAAATGCTTGGCAGAGCAACCGCTTACATATGTCCTTCCCTTTAACTCATCGCTTCCTGCCTGCTCCTTCCCTCCTTGTTTTCTCCCTCTCTTTTTCCCTTTCTCCCTAATTGCCCCATGTTAGTTGCTTTTCTCTTGATGTTTTTGCTTATATCTCTGAACTTATTTAAACCTGCCTCTTCTTCCTTCTGACATGCCCTTGCACTGACTGCTATGATTCTGGTCTATCAAAGATGTATGAGATGCATGTATTTCTGTGTCCTTTTCCATGGCTACTTCTTTGTTGTGGCTCACCTGCCACCTGGGTTATTTCCCATTTTTCCGCAGTGGCTTCAGGGCAGGGATCTGGGATTACCAGAGAACAAGGCACATAGGCAACAAGGACTCAAAATCTTACCTGCTTCCAGGGGCACATGGGAGCACAGTGAGTGAGGCCAAGCAGGGAGTGATGCCAGTCCTGACATACTGAAGCCATCACGTCTCATGGACAAGGAGGGGCTGCTGCATAGGAAAGTGCCTGTCATGTGAGAATGCTAGTGTCATTGGACTTCTAGTATTTTAGGAGAAACTGCCAATATAGACATAAAATCTACTGATATATAAATGATGATATTTAGTGCCAATTAAAAAAAAATCTCTATTTCGTATTTTCTATTTTTCTTAAAAAATCTCTAATGTGCTGGGCAGATTTGGCACACAGGCAGAAAGGTTCTGATGTCTAAGAGGCTCAGGAAATGTTTATGAGAACAAATGGATCCGGGACTCATTCCCCCTTGAGTCCTTTGGTCAATCTCTTCCCAATATAGACATAAAATCTACTGATATATAAATGATGATATTTAGTGCCAATTAAAAAAAATCTCTATTTCGTATTTTCTATTTTTCTTAAAAAATCTCTAATGTGCTGGGCAGATTTGGCACACAGGCAGAAAGGTTCTGATGTCTAAGAGGCTCAGGAAATGTTTATGAGAACAAATGGATCCGGGACTCATTCCCCCTTGAGTCCTTTGGTCAATCTCTTCCCGCCATATGGATTTTCTTCTCATGGTTAATACCCCTTTCAAAGTTCTGTGTATGTTTCACTTCTTTTATACCAACTGAGAACCTGCCCTAAGTATTGAAGGAGAATTGATAATAAGGGAACATCCCTAAAACAGTTGATGAGGTAACAGACAAAGCCAGGTGGTCTATGGTAGTGGCAAATCTTAATAGTTCTTCAACTATTAGGTCATCAGGAAATTCATAATGTGTTTTTCTATGCAAAAATGCATCATGGCTTTCCCCATGACACGATATTTAGAAACATCTAATCTTCTCTTTGGTACCACTGCACTTGAAGTATAAGTTAAATTGTACATTAATAATTGAACTGTATTTCACATTTTGTGGTTATCTAACTAGACTGTGAGATCCTCATTATAAAGGAATTGCCATTAAATTTGGATTATATTCAGGCCTCCTATAGATCAGAACAGAACCAGGTATATATATCAACCAATACTTACCTAAAGTCAGTTAGCACTGGCAGTTGGTTAGTTATTAAGTTCAGTTAGGGATTATATGAATGCAAATTGTTATAAAGGTCTTTCAGTTTAGGCCTAGGCTCTTTGTTTTGTTCATGGATCTACTGACTGGTGTGCCCAGTTGACTTCTCTCTATCCTTACTCACTGATCTTTTATTTATTCATTTTTAAAATTTTATTTTATTGCGGTAAAAACATTTAACCTGAGCTATACCCTCTTACAAAACGTTTTTGTTTGTTTGTTTTAGGTTTTGACCATAGGCTGTGTGTGCTCACTTGTAGAGAGACAAAGAGATACAGAGAGAGGGAAAGTGAGAAAGCATCCTTTAGGGGGATGGCTATGCTGCAATCCTATCTCCTCCATTCTCCTCCTGGAATTTTGGGCACTCTCACACATATGCTGGTGTGATCTTCAAGCTACCAGGTCTGGGACTCAAACTGAGGTCAGCCATGTGGGAGTCCAGTGCCGTAACCATCAGTCCACCTACAACACTGTGCTCTTAATTATAGAGACACTGTTGTCCCACAGATTTCTAGATTTCATTCATGTTGTGTAATTGAGACTTTATGCTCACTGATTAGCAGCTCCCTAGTTCCCACTGCCCCATCCTTGGCAACCCCATTCTCCTCTCCTAGTCTATCTGACTGAATATTTTTGACAACCCCATGTAGGTAGGATCATGCAGTCTTTGTCCTTCTATGACTGGCTCATTTCATTTAGCATGATGTCCTTAAGCTTCATCCATGTTGTGGGATATTGTAGCATTTCCTTCTTTTTTAAAGACTGAAAGCCAGTTGACTCTCTTAAATTGTTATACTCATAAGTGCTACAATTTTTAGTTTCTTTAAAGTTAAACAAGAAGTAAAAGTCCTTTGGAAGAAATTTGAATGTATAGGTCTCCCAGATTTTTATGATTTTTCTCCAGTCTTTTACAAAGGTACTATTCATGAGTAATTTGACAATAGTGTCTTTTACTAGCTTGACCTATATGATTGTATGGATATGGTTTTATCAACTATTTTCATATAAATACATCTTTTTATAACTCATATTTTATTAGCTTACACAGTGTTTAACTTTTGTAGTTACATTCAGAAATACAGCTTAGAATAAAAGGTATGGGAACACATACAACTCACTTTTTTAAAGAGTTATTTAATTTAATTTTTTATTTACTCATTCATTTATTTTAATTTGTCCAGAGAGAGACACACAGAGAGAGAAAGGGAAAGTGAGAAGGTAAGCCACCAGGTCTGGGACCTGAACTATGGTCGGACGTGTAGGAGTGTCCAGCACTTTAACCACTACACCACCTGCTGCTGCTGGTCCTGACCACTGGGGGGATGGTCACGCCACAGTCCCTTCTCCTCCATTCTCCTCTCGGGATCTTGGGCACACACGCACACGCGCCCGGTGTGAGTTTTAAGCCACTGGATCCGGGACGCGAACTGCGGTCAACTACGTGGGAGTCCAGCAACATAGCCATTACGCTAACTGCTGGTTCCCGACAACTGACTTTTGATCAGCACATCATTGAACTAGTAGGAGATAACTTTCTGGCTTGCTAGACACCAGCCCAGTAGTATTGGATATCTTCTGTTCTACATGTCTCTTACAAGTAAATGGGAGCTATTCGTCATTCTGTCATGGCAGTTAGGCAAAGTTTCAGCTAAGAGAATATTTTCTGGGGACCAGCAGATGGCATAATGGTTATGTTGGATTATATTCAGGCCTCCTATAGATCAGAACAGAACCAGGTATATATATCAACCAATACTTACCTAAAGTCAGTTAGCACTGGCAGTTGGTTAGTTATTAAGTTCAGTTAGGGATTATATGAATGCAAATTGTTATAAAGGTCTTTCAGTTTAGGCCTAGGCTCTTTGTTTTGTTCATGGATCTACTGACTGGTGTGCCCAGTTGACTTCTCTCTATCCTTACTCACTGATCTTTTATTTATTCATTTTTAAAATTTTATTTTATTGCGGTAAAAACATTTAACCTGAGCTATACCCTCTTACAAAACGTTTTTGTTTGTTTGTTTTAGGTTTTGACCATAGGCTGTGTGTGCTCACTTGTAGAGAGACAAAGAGATACAGAGAGAGGGAAAGTGAGAAAGCATCCTTTAGGGGGATGGCTATGCTGCAATCCTATCTCCTCCATTCTCCTCCTGGAATTTTGGGCACTCTCACACATATGCTGGTGTGATCTTCAAGCTACCAGGTCTGGGACTCAAACTGAGGTCAGCCATGTGGGAGTCCAGTGCCGTAACCATCAGTCCACCTACAACACTGTGCTCTTAATTATAGAGACACTGTTGTCCCGCAGATTTCTAGATTTTATTCATGTTGTGTAATTGAGACTTTCTGCTCACTGATTAGCAGCTCCCTAGTTCCCACTCCCCCATCCTTGGCAACCCCGTTCTCCTCTCCTAGTCTATCTGACTGAATATTTTTGACAACCCCATGTAGGTAGGATCATGCAGTCTTTGTCCTTCTATGACTGGCTCATTTCATTTAGCATGATGTCCTTAAGCTTCATCCATGTTGTGGGATATTGTAGCATTTCCTTCTTTTTTAAAGACTGAAAGCCAGTTGACTCTCTTAAATTGTTATACTCATAAGTGCTACAATTTTTAGTTTCTTTAAAGTTAAACAAGAAGTAAAAGTCCTTTGGAAGAAATTTGAATGTATAGGTCTCCCAGATTTTTATGATTTTTCTCCAGTCTTTTACAAAGGTACTATTCATGAGTAATTTGACAATAGTGTCTTTTACTAGCTTGACCTATATGATTGTATGGATATGGTTTTATCAACTATTTTCATATAAATACATCTTTTTATAACTCATATTTTATTAGCTTACACAGTGTTTAACTTTTGTAGTTACATTCAGAAATACACCTTAGAATAAAAGGTATGGGAACACATACAACTCACTTTTTTAAAGAGTTATTTAATTTAATTTTTTATTTACTCATTCATTTATTTTAATTTGTCCAGAGAGAGACACACAGAGAGAGAAAGGGAAAGTGAGAAGGTAAGCCACCAGGTCTGGGACCTGAACTATGGTCGGACGTGTAGGAGTGTCCAGCACTTTAACCACTACACCACCTGCTGCTGCTGGTCCTGACAACTGACTTTTTTTTTTTTTTTTGGTTTTCGCTATAGGGCGCGTGTGCTCGCCAGACAGACAGAGAGAAACATAGAGACAGAAAGTGAGAAATCACCCACTGGGGGGATGGTCACGCCACAGTCCCTTCTCCTCCATTCTCCTCTCGGGATCTTGGGCACACACGCACACGCGCCCGGTGTGAGTTTTAAGCCACTGGATCCGGGACGCGAACTGCGGTCAACTACGTGGGAGTCCAGCAACATAGCCATTACGCTAACTGCTGTTTCCCAACAACTGACTTTTGATCAGCACATCATTGAACTAGTAGGAGATAACTTTCTGGCTTGCTAGACACCAGCCCAGTAGTATTGGATATCTTCTGTTCCACATGTCTCTTACAAGTAAATGGGAGCTATTCGTCATTCTGTCATGGCAGTTAGGCAAAGTTTCAGCTAAGAGAATATTTTCTGGGGACCAGCAGATGGCATAATGGTTATGTTGCTGGACTCCCAAGTAGTTGACTGTGGTCAAGTCCTGGACCCAGTGGCTTAAACTCATGCCGGGCACATGTGCATGTGTACCCAAGATCCTGAGAGAATAGAGGATAAAAGGATAAGGGATTGTGGCATGGCCCTCCCCCTGGTGGGTGATTTCTTGCTTTCTGTCTCTTTGTCTCTCCAGCGAGGGCACACACACACAAAATCTCTCTCTCTCTCTTAAAAAAAAAATAAAGAGAGAGTATTTACTATTGATTTGATTTAGGTAACATACTGACCTTTTAAAATATTAATAATTCCTTACCCATGTGCATGTTCAGTGGAATTTCTATGGTGCTGTTTACTTATATTATCATACTCTCCTGAAATCTCTATGAATCAGAGTTGTTTTTTTTTTTTCCCCCTTTTCAGTGGAAGAGGAATACAATTTTGAGATGAGCTGAAATGATTTTCATAAGAGTACATAGCTTGAAAATAACAGAGTGGAGACTAGAAACCTGTTCCAGGCTGACCCACACGCAGGGCTCTCTTTGTTCCTCCAGTGCTACTTGTCTAAACCAGGCAGTTGATAGAAGAAAATCCAAAGACACTTCTGCCTGCTCATGTTCTGATTCTGGGATAGATTCGCAGTATTCTGTATGCATCACCCATTCTACTGCCCGGAGCTAGCTATTCCTTGATAGCTCTGTGGCCACAGGCAAGACATGGAAGAGAGGAGATTAAGTAGGGAGGCCAATTAGTTTCGGATTGGTTAGGTAAATGTTTCACAACATCTTTAGGTTTGTGCCCCTGTCCTTTGATGAATGCCTCTTGCCTCTTTCTGACAGCTTGATCTTGAGTGCTGGGCATTTTTCTCTCACCACATTAGCTGCCAGTTTTCCAGGCCATTCCCCCTGGGGCTACGATGAGGTGAGAGTGAAGTCGTTTGTAAGTAGGACTTGCCTGAGCAGTATAACTAGGCTGAACTTTCAGAAAGCCCTTCTGTGCTTGGAGCCTGCTTTCAAGTCTTGGAAATCCTGATTTATTTCAGGACAGGGAAAATCTGAGCCAGTTTGCAGAGTGGAAATTAAAATCTTAAACCTATGTATGAAAATTGAATATTCCAAATGGCCTGGTTTAAACATCACCCTGCATCGTTGATCAAATGTAAAAGTTCTTGAGGAGAAACAGGGATTTATGACTAAGAATAGGACTGGGGAAAGGCTTGGTGAATATTTATGGGTAACTTCAAGGAATTCCACTGACTGTACTTTCGTCTGCTTTTGTGCCCTTAAGTTCTGCTTTGGAGATTTCAAGACTGCAAATTCTTATGGATTGAAAAATATTTTCGTTTGACCATAGTCTGTTAACTTCTGAATTTTGTGGGAAGGCGCGGGAGCAAGATTAAATATATTTATTTGGACCCATTTACCACACTGTAAGTACGTATGCATATGTTTTTATTCCCTTAGATTTATGTCTGTGACTGTTTTGAAGACAGAAACTTTGCTTTAAATATCTCTGTGCTTTCAGACTTAAAATAGTCTCTGGAAAATAGGAGGCCCCATAAATGCTCTACTGATACATGTTGGTTAGTTACCTTACGTCAAGTATCTCCTTGTGCTAGACCCTGTGGTAGTTACCAAGGATGGTATAGAGATAAATAGAGCAAGAATTTCCCGAATGAACTTGATTTTTTTGAAAAAGAATTATTTATTTTGATTGTTATTTATTACGATGCGTTCACCAGAGAGAGACAAAGAGAGACAGAGAGAGAGAAAGACAGAGAGAGAAAGCAAATCACCAAGTCTGGGACTCAAACAGTGATTGGCCATGTGAGAGTCCAGCACCTTGAACACTGTGCCATGAATTTTACTTTAAAACTTGAAAAGAATACAATTAAAAAATATAGAGACCAGCAGATGATGTAATAGTTACTTCTCTGGACTCCCAGTAGTCAACCACAGTTTGAGTTCTGGACCTGGCGGCTTAAACTTACGCAAGGCATATGTGCATGTGAGTGTGCCCTAAATTCCAAGAGGATGCTAGAGGGTGGGATTGTGGCATGGCTATCTCCCCTGAGGGAAGGGTGATTTCTCACTTTTTATCTCTCTCTCTGACGAATACACTTGCCATATAGTAAAACTCTCTCTTAAAAAAAGTACAGATTAAAAGAATAGAGTGAAAAACAACTAGCCTTACAAATGCATTCCTATGTTGTAACCTTCAGTGGCTAGCTCTTCAGGTGAACAAGTATTGATTAGTTTCATATACATTTCTTAGCATCTGAAAGTTACTAATTGCCCCATTATGAGAATCTGAAAATGCCCCCTCAAAAATACCTCACCTCCTGTCTATACATGCATAAGTGGTCCACCTAGGCCCCTTCCAGATCCTGCCTCCCATGTGAGGACTGGTCCCTTCACTTTGGTGAGGGCTGTTCAACAAGGCACTTTTGCCCCATTTAAGATACAAGAAAACAGGCACGCACAAAATGAAGTGACCTGGCCCAGCTAGAACAGAGTCCTTGGGCTATCTGTAAAAGATAAACAAAACAGTCAAGGGAGGTGGGGAGGAATTCAGTCACATGTCTGACCCAGGTTGGCAGCAAGGCTCCTTGCAAATAACCACACTTACCATCCCCTACTTGGGTTGAAGTGCCCTGGTGATCTGAGAGGAGAGACTAAACTCAGCCAATTCAGTGCCCCCAAAGAAATTCTCATTTAGACTCTTTCTCAAACAACATTTTTATTTGAAAGAAACCAAGCCAAATGAAAACACAATGTTTTCTTCTCATGCATTTTCCTGGCTAAGTTATTATTATTATTATTTTGTCTTTCATGCTCCTGACCACCTCTGACATAGTTTTTATTTTGAGGAGATTTTAAAATAATTTCCCTGTACTCATTCATCTTCCTGTCCTGAGGTAGAGTGAATTTTCACATTTTCCAGTCAGTTTTAATGTAGCAGAAACAATCAGAGGTGCTGCTTTGACTGTAGGCACTGGAGATGAGGGCAGAGTAAGGGCAGGTGGGCCTGGCCAGTAAAATACATCTGGGAATCAAGAAACTGTAGAGAAACTTCCCAGACTGGCCCAATGCTGGAGGCCCGTTGTGCTCTCCTGTGAAATCTGGTCAGGTTGAATTCCTTCCTGGGCTTGAGACGTTGCTCCCATCTGGGATCTTCTTGTTCGCTGTTGTGAGGATCCCTTTGCCCACAACAATGTGTCCTCTTATGGGGCTGTCACCAAGG
>NW_006159640.1:1525637-1533184 GCF_000334495.1 Tupaia belangeri chinensis
CTTTTTGACCGGGATGTCCTTGCCTTGTTATGGCTGAGACCACCGGTCATGGTGGTAGCACAAACAGTATCACATTTGAAGAGTTGTGTCCCCTGCTCTCAGGAGTATCAGTTCACTTTTGCAAGCTATCCAGAAGAAAGGTCCCTCTGAAAACAAAACATTCATCAAAGGTCCTAAAGAATGAGATAGTTTATTCCAGTTTGCTTTCTGTTTATTTCATTTTCTGAGCATGAGTCCATCCAATCTACCTGCGATTTAGGTTCCAAGTTATCTCCCCGAAAATCAATTCTGAGAAATGTCATTCAAACTACTCCTGTGGTTTCCCTTTGGGCTTTTGCTTCATGCTGTTTCCTTGGTCTTGAATAGCCTTCCCTTGGGTTTTTCTGTCACTAGCTGTTCCTGTAGACTCAATATTCTGCCTCCTCTACTCTAAAGCCTTTCCTGAGAATATTATGGGTAAGAGCTCATGTTCTAGAACTGGAATCATCTGGCTTTGACTCTAATTATTCACTTACTAACCATGCAGCTTAAAGCTATTTGCTTAGTCTTTGCCTCAGTTGCCACATACATGAAGTGGGAATAATAGTGTCTGTTTCTGAGGCTGTTGAGAGTATTTACTGAGTTAACACATATAAAGAGTTACACTAGGTACGTGTTCAATAGCATTCCTTTCTACATAGTCAAGCTGATCTGTGCCTCCATAATAATTATTAAACTCTTTATTCATTTCTTAACATGTATTTTTCAAAGTTTTATGTGCAATGAACTCTGCTAGGCACTGGGGAAGAAAAAAAAAACACAGCGTGGGATACTGTATTTATAGTTTTTTGTGTTTAACTTCTCTCCTTGCTCTGAGGTTCTAAAGTCTGTGAAGGTAGAAATTTTAATTTATTTCTAAAGTCCTCACACAGTATTTAGTTTATATATGTACTTGGGCTGAGTTAAATTTTTCTTCGGATTGAAGAACTGCCATAGAGATGGGCCCTGAAGGATTCCTAGTTTACTATCTAAGTATTCCTTATCTCATAGGCATATATATATATATATATGTTTAATGCTATTACTTAATTATGAATACAGTCATATATTTTTTAAAAAATAATTATTTTATTTAATGTTATTTTTTAAAATTATTATTTTTTTAAATGCTATTCCCTCAGCCTTGAGTAGTCTTCCTTTGGGTTTTTCTGTCACTAGCTGTTCCTATAGACTCAATTCTAATTCTACCTCCTCTACCATAAAGCCTTTTCTGAGAACATTATGGTTAAGAGCTCATGTTGACCAGAGAGAGAGAGAGAGAGAGAGAGAAAGAGAGAGAGAGAGGGATAGTGAGAAAGCAAGCTGCCAGGTCCCGGACTCGAACCATAGTTGACTGTAGGAGTCCCAGTGTCCCTTATAATGACATTGCCTGTCAGCCCCGAAGTCATATATTCTTTAAAGATACCATTTGATATCATGTGAATCTCACAGTTCATGTAAGAAGATGGTGCATCGATAATAAAACCACCACCACCACCACCATTGCTGTAGCTGTCACTATCACCCTCATCACCATTATGACAATCATCACACCATCACCATCATGTATGCTACCTCTATCGTCACTATTCTCATTCCCATTACCACCACCACTCTCATCACGGACACCACCAACATGCTACTGTTACCACAGCTGTCACTGTCATATATACCACTGCCACCAGTGTCACCACTTCTTTCATCATAATGTGTCATCACCTCACTGTTATGTATACCATCATCACCATCATTATTGATATCACAGTGGCCACCACTAACACACACACATGTAATGATTACAATAATGATCACAAAACGAGTTATTAGGCTGATCTGCAAAGTGAACCGGTAACCTTATGAAGTAGGAATTATTTTCATACACATTTAACTGATGAGGGAAGTAAGTTTCAAATGCAATCAACTTTAAGTGTCTATGTTTTTTTCTATTATAAAAATAAGATAATATTAATGGTTTTGCAGGGTATATTCTTTTTATCCCCCTGGACTCAGTTTTCACCATTCTCTTCACCTGTTCCATACCCCATGGACTGATTTCAACGGGCCACATCACTGGGGCTCCTCTAGCCTATTATATTCAGCTGAGTTAGGCTTATTAATGGCAAACACTTTTAGGAAGCCAGAAGAATAGAGAAGGGAAATATTGGAGTATTTATTCTCATTCCATACTTCAGTTTTGTAGTGCTTGTGCTTCTTGTTGGATGATTTTCACCTGTAATTACAGTTCTTTCCTGGTTCCAGAAACTGCTTCCTCCTCTTTCTCCTTCTGGCCTATGAGTAATAACAGCTCTCAACTGTTGCTAGACCCTAAGTATTTTATCAGTTCTTGTTGCTTCCCTTAACCCTGATCTACCTCTGAAAGTAGTCCTACAATGAAATATTTTTTTCAATTATTCCTTTGAGTATTCCACCAGTTTCATGCCTGGACCCTGAACAATACAATATAACTTACAATATACACTACAAAATATATTTATTTTTGTAATATGATTCTTGAAAGCCATGGGTAAGAGGAAGAATGGAAAAAGGGACAAGAAAGGATAAAAGAGAAATAAACTCAGATTTATACCACCAAGATAAAATAATTATAATTTTAGTATATTTACTTTCAGCCTTTTTTCTATGCAGTTTTGTGTGGTTGTTATTATGATGTACATGTACTTATGCTTCATACTTTTACACTTTTTTAAGTAGTTCAATTGTTTTTAACATTGCTTGGGCTTTATAACCATTATTTTTAATAACTTGATAATATTCCTTTGAGAATTCTTTATATTTTTTTTATTACAGATGATACTTTTGCCATATTTTGACTGTATTTGTGACAGATTCCCTAAAGTGTGTTATTTTCGGGTCAAAGGAAATGAATACTTTTCGACTCTCAACTCTCAATCTTATTCCCTAATTTCAAACCAGAGGATTTTATTTTAGACGTTACTATCAGTCTCATTACTTAAAGGAGAGATTTAACACATTTATAGTTATTTTCATAATTGCTTTGTTCCATGTAGTTTTTACTTTCTTTTTTATCCTTTTATTTTTCTATGTTCTCTAACTTTGTTTTCTAGATTCATTGCTTAGCTTGCTTTTATGATTAAGGTAAATATTATTATTTTTTATTCAAGTAGTGACTTTCCTAAAATTTTCGACAGTCTAAAGACATACTTAACTAGTAATCAGAAGTAAAGGTAAACTCTTGGTACATTGTGTACCGTGGGTTTTTAATTAATTTTGCTTTTTAAAATGTTGTATTGCCATAGTATGTATCTTACTAGCTGTTACTTTGTGCCTCCTTAAATTTTGTTCCCAGTACAAGATCCTCACTCACTTCCCCCTCTTCTTGGCCCTAAGTTTACATCTTACTCATATTGGCACCTCCAGTCCTTAGCTTGAGTTTAGCACCTGAAAGACGTATGGTACATCCTATTTGTTTGCAGAAGTGATTTATTATGCTAGGTTTTACATATGGAACATTTGTAAGAGGAACTCTCTAGCTGATTGGCATGAATCACCTCCCTGTCCATAGAAACAGACTTTCCCATGCCCTCTGCTGCCTGCTGTCTGTGTAAATGAAGCATTTCTGAGGTGAAGGCTTTTGTAAATGTGCCTTAGAGCCTCTGTTTGATTATCCATTTCATTATGATAGCATTCCCTTACACAAATACTATCTAAATATTATGATGAGAAATAAAAACAAAACGAAAATACTGAAAGATGAAAAAGAAAAACCAACCATCCATTCTTCTTTCTCCAGGATTAAGCACTGAACAAAAGCATAAAACAATTATGGTTTTTGCCTAATTGACTGCAGCTGTGCAAATAGATCAGCACACTAGGAGACTGGTGTAACCTCCCCATCCCCATCCCATGAACATCTTGATATTTGGGTTTATTTCACTTTTGCCCAAGGCAAGGTGTGTGCAGGAACAATGAAACCAAGCTCACTGGCTGAGAGAGGAAGGGATATATCCTTGTGTAATAGTCAAATGGAACTTGAGCCCATGGGATTTGGTTCTTTTGTGGTTCTGATCGCTAGAACTCCTTTGTCCAGAGGAAGAGTCATTCATTGTCAAAATAGACTATAAAGGTCAGAGCCACAGCCTAGGCTCTGGGTTTATGGAGGGGAAGAGAATTTTATGTTTGTTGGTCAGTTGTGTTACTCACTTTAAATTTGTTGTGATCTCATTTTATACTTGGAATATGTGTGCTTATCTTCATTTTATATTGGAGAAATAAGGGTTTAGGATGGTTAATAGTTGAACAGTAAACAATTTACTTAACTAACGGTGGGGATTTGGGGATTTGAACTTCCACTGAAGCCCATGGTCTTTTATGATATCATGCTACCTTTTCACCCTCTAAATGTTCAATGTCTACCTTCACTCTCTTGCTCCCAACTGCCCCATTCTTGTATCCTTGCTCTCTGTTTCTCTCAGTGTCGCCTTGATGTCCAAGATTCTTCCTTAAAACCATGTGCATTTAGGGCTTAAAGATGCCCAGGAAGAGGACCTTCACAAAGGTAGAATTTTCTTTTTTTTCCTTAGAGAGGTTTTTGCTATAGGGCACGTGTGCTCACGAGAAAGAGAGAGACAGAGAGACAGAAAGCGAAAAATCACCCCCCAGGGGGGATGGCCACACCGCAATACCTTCTCCTCCATTCTCCTCTCAGGATCTTGGGCGCACACGTCCCCAGTGTGAATTTAAGCCACCTGGTGCGGGACTCAAACCACAGTCACTACATGGGAGTCCAGCAACATAGCCTACATTATGCTAACCGCTGGTCCCATCCACCTTCTCACCTTTAAAATATTTGCCCATGTGTCCTGTTAAATGGATCTCCCTTCCTTACCACTTATCGCAGTTGCCTGATTCTGAGGAAAGTATTTCTTGCACAAGTGTAAATAAGCATTTGAATGAATGAATGGGTTCAAGTTTCACTTAATAGTGTTTTTAAGTACCACAAACTCTTCATTGTTTTAATTGTAGACTTCTGGGAATAAAAACAGAAACACCAAGTACAGTGTCAACTAACGCGAGTACACCACAGTCAGTGAGCAGCGTGGTTCATTATCTGGCAATGGCACTCTTTCAAATAGAGCAGGGCATCGAGCGGCGTTTTCTCAAAGCTCCACTTGGTAAGCATCTATTTTTATTTCAAAATATTACTTATGTTTTAAATAATTTTCAGATTGCTATTTCATTAATAGAATGTTGTTGGTTAACATGAAATTGACTAATTTGAAAAACTTGAGATTATGTTTTCATTTTTAACTATGAGTTCTTTAGGATGAGATTTTATTTTATTTATATTAGTTTTTTTTTTTAACTGTAGAGCACGTACGTTTGCTGGAAAGAGACAAGGAGAGAGAAAGTGAGAAATCAGCTCCCTAGGAGGGATGGCCACACTGCAGTGCCTTCTCCTCCTTTATCCTTTGGGAATTTGGGCATGCCCACACATGCCTGGAGTATTTTTCAAGCTGCCAGGTCCAGGACTCAAACTGTGGAGTTGCCTATGTGGGATCTAGCCTCTTTAACCAACATACCACCTGGCCAGCCTTCATGCAGAGTTCTTTATCAATGCATTTTCAGTGAACTTTTTGAAGACCCCTCATGCTAACCTATTGTCTTTTTTTTTTTTTTTTAAGTTTCTTTATTTCTGGGACCAGCAGTTAGCGTAATGGCTATGTCGCTGGACTCCCATGTAGTCGTCTGCGGTTCACATCCCGGACCCGGTGGCTTAAAACTCACGCCGGGCACATGTGCGTGCGTGCCCTAGATCCTGAGAAGAGAATGGAAGAGAAGGGATTGCGGCGTGGCCATTACCCCTGGGGGGGGTGATTTTTCGCTTTCTATCTCTCTGTCTCTCTCTGTCTGTCTGGCAAGCGCACGCGCCCTATGGCAAAGATCTCTCAAAAAAAAAAAAAGGTTTCTTTATTTCTTCTGTGAGAGAGAGAGAGGCACGCCCACTACAAGATCCAGATAGTAAGCTTGTTTGTGCATACCTGGAATGCTTAGGGAGACCCAGGACATTTCCCATACCGGTCCACTTCCATTATCTCTCTGCCACTTCCTGGCCCCTCTCTGTTTTTCTGGGTTTGGTTTTTTTTTTTTTTTTGAGACAACAAAATCAGTATATAATGTATCATATTGAAATAAAATATGAGACAGTTTATACCTCAGTAATGTCCTAGAAGAAATTATGTTTTTAAACCATATCTTTCTTGGGGTCAGCAGGTTGTATGGTGGTTAAGGCACTGAAATGCTACATGGCCAGTTCAAGTCCTGGACCTGGCAGCTTGAAAATTATTCCAGGCATTTGTGTGTGTGCATGCCCAGAATCCCAGGAGGAGAGTGGAGGAGAAAGAGCATGATTTCTTGCTTTCCTTCTCTACTGCCTGTCTTTGGCGCGCACACATGCCTTATGACAGAAACCTTACAGTGTGTGTGTGTGTATATATGTATGTATGTACATATTGAAAGAGCCACCCCCGTGGCCTATTGGTTAAGGGAGCCAGATCCAGGACCAGCAGTTAGCATAATAGCTATGTCGCTGGGCTTCCATGTAGTTGACCGTGGTTCGCATCCTGGATCCGGTGGCTTAAAAACTCACGCCGGGCACGTGTGCATGCGTGCCCATGATCCCGAGAGGAAAACGGAGAAGGGATTGCAGTGTGGCCATCCCCCCTGGGGGGGTGATTTCTTGCTTTCTGTCTGTCTGTCTGTCTCTGTCTGTCTGGCGAGCACATGTACCCTATAGCAAAACCTCTCCAAAAAAGGGGGGGGAGCCAGATCCCACATGGCCAACCATGGTTTGAATCCTGGCCCTGGTGACTTGAAAAATACTCCAAGCACATGTGAATGCATGCCCAGTTGGGGAATTCTTGCTTTTCTTTCCTTCTCTCTCTCTCTCTCTGGCATGTGCACATGACCTTTGGTCAAATTTTAAAATAAAAAAGCAACTTACATAGACTAAAATCCTGAATTATTTTATCAATAGTAGAAACAAAGTTTTTAGGATCAGCAGATGGTGTAATGGTTATGTTGCTCGGCTCCCACATAGTTGACTGTAGTTCGAGGCCCAGACCTGGTGGCTTAAAACTCAGGCTGGGCGTGTGTTCATGTGTGCCCAAAATTTGGAGAGGAGAATGGAGAAAAAGGGATTGCAGCATAGCCATCTCCCCTGGGGAGTATTTCTCACTTTCTGTCTTTCTGTCTCTCTCTCTCTGTCCCTCCGATGAGTGCATTGAAAGTAGCAACTCTAGGGACCAGCAGTTGGCATAATGGCTATGTCACTGAACTCCCATGTAATCAACTGTGGTTCAAGTCCTGGACCCGGTGGCTTAAAACTCATGCCAGGCGCATGTGCGTGCGTGCCCAAGATCCCAAGAGGAGAATGGAGGAGAAGAGATTGTGGCATGGCCATCCTCCCTGGGGGATGATTTCTCGCTTTCTTTCTCTCTGTCTCTCTCTGTCTTTCTGGCGAGTGCATGCACCCTATAGCAAAAAAGAAA
>NW_006159640.1:1543008-1548871 GCF_000334495.1 Tupaia belangeri chinensis
CCTGCTTTTTGACCGGGATGTCCTTGCCTTGTTATGGCTGAGACCACCGGTCATGGTGGTAGCACAAACAGTATCACATTTGAAGAGTTGTGTCCCCTGCTCTCAGGAGTATCAGTTCACTTTTGCAAGCTATCCAGAAGAAAGGTCCCTCTGAAAACAAAACATTCATCAAAGGTCCTAAAGAATGAGATAGTTTATTCCAGTTTGCTTTCTGTTTATTTCATTTTCTGAGCATGAGTCCATCCAATCTACCTGCGATTTAGGTTCCAAGTTATCTCCCCGAAAATCAATTCTGAGAAATGTCATTCAAACTACTCCTGTGGTTTCCCTTTGGGCTTTTGCTTCATGCTGTTTCCTTGGTCTTGAATAGCCTTCCCTTGGGTTTTTCTGTCACTAGCTGTTCCTGTAGACTCAATATTCTGCCTCCTCTACTCTAAAGCCTTTCCTGAGAATATTATGGGTAAGAGCTCATGTTCTAGAACTGGAATCATCTGGCTTTGACTCTAATTATTCACTTACTAACCATGCAGCTTAAAGCTATTTGCTTAGTCTTTGCCTCAGTTGCCACATACATGAAGTGGGAATAATAGTGTCTGTTTCTGAGGCTGTTGAGAGTATTTACTGAGTTAACACATATAAAGAGTTACACTAGGTACGTGTTCAATAGCATTCCTTTCTACATAGTCAAGCTGATCTGTGCCTCCATAATAATTATTAAACTCTTTATTCATTTCTTAACATGTATTTTTCAAAGTTTTATGTGCAATGAACTCTGCTAGGCACTGGGGAAGAAAAAAAAAACACAGCGTGGGATACTGTATTTATAGTTTTTTGTGTTTAACTTCTCTCCTTGCTCTGAGGTTCTAAAGTCTGTGAAGGTAGAAATTTTAATTTATTTCTAAAGTCCTCACACAGTATTTAGTTTATATATGTACTTGGGCTGAGTTAAATTTTTCTTCGGATTGAAGAACTGCCATAGAGATGGGCCCTGAAGGATTCCTAGTTTACTATCTAAGTATTCCTAATCTCATAGGCATATATATATATATATATGTTTAATGCTATTACTTAATTATGAATACAGTCATATATTTTTTAAAAAATAATTATTTTATTTAATGTTATTTTTTAAAATTATTATTTTTTTAAATGCTATTCCCTCAGCCTTGAGTAGTCTTCCTTTGGGTTTTTCTGTCACTAGCTGTTCCTATAGACTCAATTCTAATTCTACCTCCTCTACCATAAAGCCTTTTCTGAGAACATTATGGTTAAGAGCTGGCGTTGACCAGAGAGAGAGAGAGAGAGAGAGAGAAAGAGAGAGAGAGAGGGATAGTGAGAAAGCAAGCTGCCAGGTCCCGGACTCGAACCATAGTTGACTGTAGGAGTCCCAGTGTCCCTTATAATGACATTGCCTGTCAGCCCCGAAGTCATATATTCTTTAAAGATACCATTTGATATCATGTGAATCTCACAGTTCATGTAAGAAGATGGTGCATCGATAATAAAACCACCACCACCACCACCATTGCTGTAGCTGTCACTATCACCCTCATCACCATTATGACAATCATCACACCATCACCATCATGTATGCTACCTCTATCGTCACTATTCTCATTCCCATTACCACCACCACTCTCATCACGGACACCACCAACATGCTACTGTTACCACAGCTGTCACTGTCATATATACCACTGCCACCAGTGTCACCACTTCTTTCATCATAATGTGTCATCACCTCACTGTTATGTATACCATCATCACCATCATTATTGATATCACAGTGGCCACCACTAACACACACACATGTAATGATTACAATAATGATCACAAAACGAGTTATTAGGCTGATCTGCAAAGTGAACCGGTAACCTTATGAAGTAGGAATTATTTTCATACACATTTAACTGATGAGGGAAGTAAGTTTCAAATGCAATCAACTTTAAGTGTCTATGTTTTTTTCTATTATAAAAATAAGATAATATTAATGGTTTTGCAGGGTATATTCTTTTTATCCCCCTGGACTCAGTTTTCACCATTCTCTTCACCTGTTCCATACCCCATGGACTGATTTCAACGGGCCACATCACTGGGGCTCCTCTAGCCTATTATATTCAGCTGAGTTAGGCTTATTAATGGCAAACACTTTTAGGAAGCCAGAAGAATAGAGAAGGGAAATATTGGAGTATTTATTCTCATTCCATACTTCAGTTTTGTAGTGCTTGTGCTTCTTGTTGGATGATTTTCACCTGTAATTACAGTTCTTTCCTGGTTCCAGAAACTGCTTCCTCCTCTTTCTCCTTCTGGCCTATGAGTAATAACAGCTCTCAACTGTTGCTAGACCCTAAGTATTTTATCAGTTCTTGTTGCTTCCCTTAACCCTGATCTACCTCTGAAAGTAGTCCTACAATGAAATATTTTTTTCAATTATTCCTTTGAGTATTCCACCAGTTTCATGCCTGGACCCTGAACAATACAATATAACTTACAATATACACTACAAAATATATTTATTTTTGTAATATGATTCTTGAAAGCCATGGGTAAGAGGAAGAATGGAAAAAGGGACAAGAAAGGATAAAAGAGAAATAAACTCAGATTTATACCACCAAGATAAAATAATTATAATTTTAGTATATTTACTTTCAGCCTTTTTTCTATGCAGTTTTGTGTGGTTGTTATTATGATGTACATGTACTTATGCTTCATACTTTTACACTTTTTTAAGTAGTTCAATTGTTTTTAACATTGCTTGGGCTTTATAACCATTATTTTTAATAACTTGATAATATTCCTTTGAGAATTCTTTATATTTTTTTTATTACAGATGATACTTTTGCCATATTTTGACTGTATTTGTGACAGATTCCCTAAAGTGTGTTATTTTCGGGTCAAAGGAAATGAATACTTTTCGACTCTCAACTCTCAATCTTATTCCCTAATTTCAAACCAGAGGATTTTATTTTAGACGTTACTATCAGTCTCATTACTTAAAGGAGAGATTTAACACATTTATAGTTATTTTCATAATTGCTTTGTTCCATGTAGTTTTTACTTTCTTTTTTATCCTTTTATTTTTCTATGTTCTCTAACTTTGTTTTCTAGATTCATTGCTTAGCTTGCTTTTATGATTAAGGTAAATATTATTATTTTTTATTCAAGTAGTGACTTTCCTAAAATTTTCGACAGTCTAAAGACATACTTAACTAGTAATCAGAAGTAAAGGTAAACTCTTGGTACATTGTGTACCGTGGGTTTTTAATTAATTTTGCTTTTTAAAATGTTGTATTGCCATAGTATGTATCTTACTAGCTGTTACTTTGTGCCTCCTTAAATTTTGTTCCCAGTACAAGATCCTCACTCACTTCCCCCTCTTCTTGGCCCTAAGTTTACATCTTACTCATATTGGCACCTCCAGTCCTTAGCTTGAGTTTAGCACCTGAAAGACGTATGGTACATCCTATTTGTTTGCAGAAGTGATTTATTATGCTAGGTTTTACATATGGAACATTTGTAAGAGGAACTCTCTAGCTGATTGGCATGAATCACCTCCCTGTCCATAGAAACAGACTTTCCCATGCCCTCTGCTGCCTGCTGTCTGTGTAAATGAAGCATTTCTGAGGTGAAGGCTTTTGTAAATGTGCCTTAGAGCCTCTGTTTGATTATCCATTTCATTATGATAGCATTCCCTTACACAAATACTATCTAAATATTATGATGAGAAATAAAAACAAAACGAAAATACTGAAAGATGAAAAAGAAAAACCAACCATCCATTCTTCTTTCTCCAGGATTAAGCACTGAACAAAAGCATAAAACAATTATGGTTTTGTGTGGTTGTTATTATGATGTACATGTACTTATGCTTCATACTTTTACACTTTTTTAAGTAGTTCAATTGTTTTTAACATTGCTTGGGCTTTATAACCATTATTTTTAATAACTTGATAATATTCCTTTGAGAATTCTTTATATTTTTTTTATTACAGATGATACTTTTGCCATATTTTGACTGTATTTGTGACAGATTCCCTAAAGTGTGTTATTTTCGGGTCAAAGGAAATGAATACTTTTCGACTCTCAACTCTCAATCTTATTCCCTAATTTCAAACCAGAGGATTTTATTTTAGACGTTACTATCAGTCTCATTACTTAAAGGAGAGATTTAACACATTTATAGTTATTTTCATAATTGCTTTGTTCCATGTAGTTTTTACTTTCTTTTTTATCCTTTTATTTTTCTATGTTCTCTAACTTTGTTTTCTAGATTCATTGCTTAGCTTGCTTTTATGATTAAGGTAAATATTATTATTTTTTATTCAAGTAGTGACTTTCCTAAAATTTTCGACAGTCTAAAGACATACTTAACTAGTAATCAGAAGTAAAGGTAAACTCTTGGTACATTGTGTACCGTGGGTTTTTAATTAATTTTGCTTTTTAAAATGTTGTATTGCCATAGTATGTATCTTACTAGCTGTTACTTTGTGCCTCCTTAAATTTTGTTCCCAGTACAAGATCCTCACTCACTTCCCCCTCTTCTTGGCCCTAAGTTTACATCTTACTCATATTGGCACCTCCAGTCCTTAGCTTGAGTTTAGCACCTGAAAGACGTATGGTACATCCTATTTGTTTGCAGAAGTGATTTATTATGCTAGGTTTTACATATGGAACATTTGTAAGAGGAACTCTCTAGCTGATTGGCATGAATCACCTCCCTGTCCATAGAAACAGACTTTCCCATGCCCTCTGCTGCCTGCTGTCTGTGTAAATGAAGCATTTCTGAGGTGAAGGCTTTTGTAAATGTGCCTTAGAGCCTCTGTTTGATTATCCATTTCATTATGATAGCATTCCCTTACACAAATACTATCTAAATATTATGATGAGAAATAAAAACAAAACGAAAATACTGAAAGATGAAAAAGAAAAACCAACCATCCATTCTTCTTTCTCCAGGATTAAGCACTGAACAAAAGCATAAAACAATTATGGTTTTTGCCTAATTGACTGCAGCTGTGCAAATAGATCAGCACACTAGGAGACTGGTGTAACCTCCCCATCCCCATCCCATGAACATCTTGATATTTGGGTTTATTTCACTTTTGCCCAAGGCAAGGTGTGTGCAGGAACAATGAAACCAAGCTCACTGGCTGAGAGAGGAAGGGATATATCCTTGTGTAATAGTCAAATGGAACTTGAGCCCATGGGATTTGGTTCTTTTGTGGTTCTGATCGCTAGAACTCCTTTGTCCAGAGGAAGAGTCATTCATTGTCAAAATAGACTATAAAGGTCAGAGCCACAGCCTAGGCTCTGGGTTTATGGAGGGGAAGAGAATTTTATGTTTGTTGGTCAGTTGTGTTACTCACTTTAAATTTGTTGTGATCTCATTTTATACTTGGAATATGTGTGCTTATCTTCATTTTATATTGGAGAAATAAGGGTTTAGGATGGTTAATAGTTGAACAGTAAACAATTTACTTAACTAACGGTGGGGATTTGGGGATTTGAACTTCCACTGAAGCCCATGGTCTTTTATGATATCATGCTACCTTTTCACCCTCTAAATGTTCAATGTCTACCTTCACTCTCTTGCTCCCAACTGCCCCATTCTTGTATCCTTGCTCTCTGTTTCTCTCAGTGTCGCCTTGATGTCCAAGATTCTTCCTTAAAACCATGTGCATTTAGGGCTTAAAGATGCCCAGGAAGAGGACCTTCACAAAGGTAGAATTTTCTTTTTTTTCCTTAGAGAGGTTTTTGCTATAGGGCACGTGTGCTCACGAGAAAGAGAGAGACAGAGAGACAGAAAGCAAGAAATTACCCCCCCCCCCAGGGGGGATGGACACGCTGCACTCCCCCTCCCTTC
>NW_006159640.1:1548941-1574417 GCF_000334495.1 Tupaia belangeri chinensis
CGCCGCAATCCCTTCTCCTTCATTCTCCTCTCAGGATCTTGGGCACACCTGCACATGCGCCCGGCATGAGTTTAAGCCACCCGGTCAGGGATGCAAACCACGGTCGACTACATGGGAGTCCAGTGACATAGCCATTACACTAACTGCTGGTCCCACAAAGGCAGAAATTTATGAGACTCATTGGATATTACAACATCTCCAGCACTCCAGAAGAATACTTAGTACAGAAAAAGATGTCAAGTAAATGTGTGTTAAAAACATAGATTTTAAAAAATATACATGAGGACTTTCCTTTTTAAAAAAACAGTATTTAATGAATATGAGGGAAAAAGTTTATGGAAAAGTGAATTTAAATTATATAAATTCAAAAACAAACTTTATTTCTCAACTTAAGCCCCATCCAGGTCAAGACATTTTTCTAAGCAATGATACCAGCCATTTTAGTATATTCCTAAAGTAGGGAGGGTGGGCCAGTCAATGGTGTGGTGGTTAGGGTGACTGAATTCCACAAGGCTAACCAAGCATTTCAAGTCCTGGAGCTGGTAGCTTGGAAAACATGCTGAGTACATGCATGTAAGTGCTCAAAATCCCCAGAGGAGAATGGAGGAGAGGGATTGCAGTATAACCATCCCTCCAGAGGTGCCAGAGGTGATTTCTCATTTTACCACTTTCTCTGTCTCTCTCCAGCAAGTACACTCAGGCTATAGAAAGAAAAAAAAAAAGGAAGAAAGAAAAGAAAAAGAAGAAAAACAAAGGTTCTGGGAATTTAACCATGTCAATGTAGTCTTTTTTACATTAACTGGGTGAAGGAGAAAATGGGTGCCCTGTAAAGAATTTTTAAGACTATGAAACAAAAAGAAGGCAGAAGAAGCCAAATCAGGATTGTAACGTAGCTGCCCACTGATTTCCCATAGAAAGTCTCCAAAAATCACCCTTATGTCTTAAGGGGAATGAACAGGAGCATTGCTGTGGTGCAGAAGGACTCCTAGTACAGCTTTCCTGAGTCTTTTTTCACTAAAGCTTTTGCTAACTTTCCCACTTTCATAATGTACAGATAGATGTTCACTCCTTGGTCCACCAGAAAGACAATAAGTAGAATGCCTTAGCATCCAAAAAAAAAAAGCTATTGCCATGATCTTTGTTCTTGATTGGTCCACTTTTGCTGTGACTAGACCACTTTTATTCCTTGATAGCCATTGTTTTGACTGTTCTTTGTCTTCAGCATCCTACTGGTAAAGCAATGTTACATTTCCTACTATAGTACTTAGAATAAATGCTTCAAGATTTTGATCCCACTTGCTTTAAATTTCCATGAAAAGCTTTACTCTTGTCTGTAGCTGATCTGGGCACAGGTGTTTTGGCATTCCTTGTGCAGAAAGTTTGCTCAATTTTAATTTTTCAGCCAGAATTGTGTAAACTAAACAAGCTGAGATGACTCTGGTGTTGGCTATTGTTTCTGCTGTTAGTCCTCCTTACTTAAGGTATGGACACGATTAAATTTTTTTCCTGCAAATTGATGTGGATTGTTTGTCAGTATGGATAGCAACTTTAACATCATTGTGTCTCTTCAAACAATCCATTTTTTAACAGCTGATTTCTTTGGACCATTATCCTTATAAACTTTTTGTAAAGCATCCGTCATTTTGCCATTCTTCTATACAATCTTCGACCTGAATTTGATGTTGTTCTTGCTTCAAATTGAGCTGAGTTTATGTTGCTCTGATAAGAGATCTTCTCAAATTTCTATCTTTCTTAGTGCCTCAAACTAGATCCTGTTCAGGCATATTGTAACAAGTTAGTAGTAGTTTATTTTGTTGTAAATTTTTTTTTTTTTGAAATCCATGCAGGTTCTTTTATTCCATAATATGAATTTCCGTGAACTTTTTGAAGATGCCCCATATTGCTATCATAAATTAAATTTGAACTATAATTCTTATTATTGATTTCTTAGATTCTAGTATGGCACATTACACTTAAGATTTCCCAGTAGCATTTAGTAATAGAATGTTGAGTCTTTAACTGCTACAGTATTTTTTTTTATTTCTATTTTTTTTCATATAGGATCTTGCTGTCATGATCCTTCTGCCTCAGTCTCCCCTCTGGGCTATAGGTGCAGCCCACCATGCCAGACTATTTTTTTGACAGTTACCCAGTACCCTGTGTTACCCAGGTACACCTCAAGTTCATGATCCTCTTGCCTCAGCCTCTCAATTCACAGGAATTACAAGCACATGCCACCAGACCTGGATGTTAAGTTAGACTGGAAATCGAACGAGGCCTCCCATGTAGTCCCAGCCTGTGAGCATAGCATCTTAGCAGTGCGTGCCACCATGGCTGATCCCACAGTGTTTACTGTGAAGATACAAGAAAAGTAGATATGGTGATAATAGAAAACTTTAAAAACGCTTGTTGCAGAATAAGCCAGAAATGCTGAAGTGTAACAATGTGTCTGATCTACATCAAGCACTTTGCATCTGTGTTAGGTCAGGGTATAAGACACAAAGCTCAAAGCTCTGAATTTGGAATCAAAAGTCCTGGATGATACCTGAAACACTGATCATCAGCTCTTTGGCCTCAGAAAAGTCTCTCAACTTCTCCAGACTAACTTTTCTCTTATTTTAAAATAAAATGATTGAGACATCTGATAGATATTTTGCATGCTCGTTGAGAGAGACAGAGAGAGAGAGTGAGATGGACTCGATGCCGCAATCCTCCAGCCTCCATAGGTTTTTGCTGTAGGGACATTTAGAAGAAAAATACGAAGGCAAAGCATTAATGGGACAAAGAAATGTGGTAATATCTGTTGAAGATATTTTATAGTTTTATCAACTGGACTAGGGAGAAATGTTCACATACTGAAATATTCACTTTGTAAGCTAAACAATGTGATTGAATGTATAAAAGAAAATGAAATTTAAAATATTAAAAAATTTAAAAAAAGAAAAAAGATATTTCGGGTCCATTTGAACATTAAAATTGTTGATTCTCTGATGGTCATTGACTCTCTGATGGTGCATGATTATAATTGAGGAGAGCACAGATTTTCAGAGTGATGTCAACATTAGGCAGTAATAATGTAAAACAGTATTTGTACATGAATTCCCTTCATGCACATCACAGAGCTGGGTCAATGGTGGTAGTGGTTTTTACCATCTCTTCCTCCAAAGGGGCTCCTTGAGCAGTGCATTACATCCTCAGTCCTGGGGACATGTTTGTGTGGAAATGTAACTTGTATGGATTGAACCAAACCCAGTGGAATGTTTCAGGTTTGCTCTTGGCAAGATCTTTCTTTCCCTGCTCCCTAATGAAAGGATTGGAAAGCCAAAAGAGGCCTCACATGGCTCTTCTTGGCTGTTGCCTCTCTCTTTAAACAATGGCTGGATGCATTCTGTAGAAAGAAAAGGAAACATATGGATTAAATTTCCCCCAAGTGCACTGTGGCCTAGGAATGGATTGAAGGCTGGGTGTGTGGGGAATAGAAAGGAAGGCTTTGGCATAACATTCTGGGGAACTTAGTGAAATTTGGGTCCCATGGGAAGTGTTGAGGTTGGAGCAAGGGTCAATAACTAGCTGTGGCCAGGTGTGCTCTGAACTGGCCACAGTGGGACCAGCCTTTATAGAGGACCCTTGGAAATGGAGGAGGGAGTGGAATGGAGTGATGTTGTAATGGGAAATGAGGAAGAAGTGGTCATTGAGTCAGGCAGAGACTTCTAAAATTCCTGGAAAGTCTTCAAGGGGCTGAATGTCTAGGGATCTTTCCTGAAGAAGGCAAGTGTGTCTCTATCATGTGCTTTGTGCAGTGGGATTGAAAGTTTGGAATTTAATTAGTTTAATTAGAATGACATTAGTTAATATATAAATGCTACTTCTTTTGCCAAATTATTCAGGACTCATTAAATGGAGAGTCATGATGAGACTCTTTCATTGGCATCACAGACACATTTGCAGATGGCAACTTGGAGGGCAAGAAAGGGAAGCCTGGGTTTTTGTTTTGTTTGTGATGTTGTGCATGCTGTGCTCACTTCCACTTACAAATCCTCTCATCCTTCTCTAAAAGTGACCAATTGTGCCTGCCTCTTCACTGCCTGAGCTTCCTGCCATAATACCCAGGCTTGTGAGATCATAATCTCCAAGGACCGTCAAGACATACAAGATTTCTTTGCCACATGTGCATGAGGTCTAGGAGTGATCTCTAGCTTTATGTGTGTATTCTTTATTCCTGACACCCATGAACATGGATTTGCTGACTCTTGATTCTGATCTTGGGTACCTGTTTCTGTCTTACTGGTCTAGAGTGAAACCCTAAAAACTAAATAATTGCTGTTGGCCTGAATCCAAGCCACTAGTCATCAGCCCCTTCCCTTGGAGAATTTGGTGACTGATCTTTATCATCTTATCTGGAAGAAGACTTTTTAGTTTGCTTTCAGCAACCCTAACTATAAATGTCCTGAAGCCTGAACGACATTCTTCTTCTTATTCCTTTGTATCAAATTTTCCCTCATCTTAGACTAGATTAGACTGGATCTTGCCATTTTTTCTTAGATGTCACTTTGAATTGCCAGCTCCATTGGGAGAGGCACTGGCTCTATTGGCCACAGTTCTTTCCCAGCTCCTGAATTTGTCTTAGCCTGGCTCTATCCCTTCTCAGTAATGGGAGCTCTCAAAATACCATGTCACCAATGAGTTCATCATGGAAGACTTATCCTGTAGTCACTTACTTTTGTGGAATCTGTCCTTCCTCATTCTAGAAGAAACTAGTGGCTTTCTTTAACTTGGTTCACACATCTTATTTGCATTTGTTATAGTGTATTATATGTAATTACCTATGAGCTACTTCAAAGGGAAGAGACTAGGCATACTTTACAATTGAATGATCATAATGATGCAGGCTTATTTTGCCTTCTCTGTTATATACTAGAATATATGGCAAGATGAAGGAACCCAATAAAATTTTTTGAGTGGATAAAATATTTAGTTCAATTCCCTACTCTTATAGATAAGTAAATGGCACTGAAAGCAGTTCAATCACTTAACCAGATATGCAATGAAATCTATAGGCCATAAACCATATTTGATATATCTTTGTACTCGATACCCAGCTTAACATCTACATGTTTTAAACAACCAATATATGTATGGCACTGAGTTGAAAAGGAATTCTGGAAATGACAAATTTGGTTGGTAGGAGAGCTAGGACTATAAATAGGTATTCTGGCATTCAAATTCTCAGCCTATGGTAAGATTAAACCATGACCAAGGTGCTCAAGATATTTAACAGAAAAAAAAGGTGACATGACAACATCTCTTAAATTTTAGTTTTGGCAGATAGTTCTTATCTCTTTTTCCTTTTTACCGGATATCCTTCTTTATTGTCCTGTCCAAATCATGCAACACTTAAAATACGTGCTTGGCTTAACACTGAGCAAACCACTTCCTTTCTTTTTGATAAATATTCCAGATTTTGAAAAAACATCTCTAAACACCAGTTCTACAAAGATACTTTTTAAAGAGAGGACATCTATAAAAGGTGAAGATTGTTCATGTCCTTCAGGTGACCTGGGAACCCATGTTTTCTGAAAATACTGGGTGTATACAGATGCCAAGAAATGTCTCAAGTTAACAGGGACATTTCTAACAATGGCTATAAGTACTAGAACTGCAAGAAATGTCAGAAGGGAACAATGAGTATTTTGTTATATAACCTCCTGCACACCAGAGGGCTCTATGCAAATTATGACTGACTGTTTTCCCCATAGACACCAAAGAGTAGTTAAAGAAAGGATTGACAATCTTTTTGTAAAGGGCCAGACAGTAAATGTGTTTGCCTTACTCACCATCTGATCTCTGTTGCAACTACTCAGCTCTGCTGTTGTAGCATGAAAGCAGCTACAGACAATTCATAATGAATATATAAGGCTGTATCCTCATAAAACTTTATTTATGGACACTGACCTGTAAATTTCACATGATTTTCATGCATCAGAAAAAAGTATTATCATTTTTTTTAACCATTTAAAAGCATAAAAATCATTCTTTGCTCACAGGCTATATACAAAAATATGCTAGATTTGATTTGGCTTGTGAGCTAGTCTGCTGAACCCCTGATTCAATTAATAGTAATACTACTAATAACAATTTCCATTTACTGAATCCCCATTATGAAGCAAGCACTATTTTTCAAAGGAGGAGGTAAACAGTTGATTTGGTCAAAGTCAAAAGCTAATAAGTAGAATGGGAACCAGCAGTTAGTGTAATGGCTATGTCGCTGGATTCCTACGTAGTCGACTGCAGTTCGCGTCCGGGACCCGGTGGCTTAAAACTCACGCTGGGCACGTGTGCGTGCGTGTCCAAGATCCCGAGAGGAAAATGGAGGAGAAGGGATTGTGGCGTGACCATCCCCTCTGGGGGATGATTTTTCGCTATCTGTCTCTATGTCTCTCTCTGTCCGTCTGGCGAGTGCATGTGCCCTGTAGCAAAAACCTCTCCAAAGAAAAAGCTAGTAAGTAGAAGAACTGAGAATCAAGCCCAGATCTGTCCATTTTAGAAGCTGTGCTCCTCACTATTGCAGTTTTAGGGCTGGCCCTATAACCTACTGGTTAAGAGAGTGGGATTTCATGTGGCCAACTGCAGTTCAAGCCCCAACCTTAGTGGCTCGAAAAACGTAAGTATGTTGGAATTGCCTACTCTAAATTTCAGTACTGATTAGAGATGAACTCTGAACTAGTAGATTGAAATGGCTCCTCCCTTTTCTGAGAATCTAACTTTTTAAATTAATTTCACAGGAATGTATTTAATTAAAATCCAAGTCACTTCTTTTCCCTGTATTATAGATCTCTCTTTTGTAAAACTAGAGGACTGAACAACATAATCTCAAAGATTCTTTCCAGTTTTAAAATACTTGAGCTTACGATTAACAGGGGATGTTAAGAATAAACTTTATGCTATTAAATTCAAGATAACGTGAATCATTTCACATTTTTGTCTTAGTAACTAGTCCTGCCCAACTCCCTCATCCCCATCAAAGCCTGCAAACTTGAAGTCCATGGGCCGAATCCAGCTTGCAGATGTGTTTTGTTTGGCCTATAGAGTGTATTAGAACTTTGTGAATCAGTGGCCAACATTAAAAAGACTGGGTATTTCCAGTAAACATTCACAATTCCAAGTTTTCTTTAAAAAAAAATCAGAGGACCTATCAGCACTAGATTTAATTTTTACATGGCAGTGGTTAGCTGAAGCTGACCTCAAGTTCTCTAGTTCACTAGAGTTCTTACCTCACGGGTATGAATTATACCTGGCCACCTTCATTTATACACTATTCCTTTCCCTGCTTGCCTGGTCCTATAAGTTATCTGAGTTTTCTACCCTTGTCCTAGAATTTTCAGCTCATGAAATGCCCAGAAATGCATATGTTGTGCACTTAGAATTGTGAAATCTTAGAATAAGTGAATTGGATTGTATCTAATTGGATCCTAGCAAACAAGAGGATGAGAACAGGATGCAGAGAAAAGTTTTTGCAGCATCTTAAAAAAAAATATTCTTGAGAGTTTTGATGGACAGGATGACACAATGGTGTTTTGTGCCAGCCAACTAGCTAATGTGGTCCCTAGCTACATTATTAGAAATGTAGAGTTCTGACAGGGCATGAGCCAGGCCTGCCCTTCTCTCTGCTGCTCAGATGTGTCTAAGTCATCATGTTTATTTCTTGGCACTACATTGCAAGTGTGATTGTTAACAAGGAATTGAGTGTGCTCATTTCAGCAGCACACAATACTAAAATTGGAACAATACAGAGAAGATTAGTATGGCCCCTGTGCAAGGATGACATGCAAATTTGTGAAGCGTTCCATATTTTTTGGCCAACTCAATGGTAGGGACAAGTCTGGAAATATCAATAATAACATTGAATGCCTATGGATTAAATTCTCCAATCAGGAGACACAGACTGGCTGAATGGATTAAAAATCAGAAACCCTCCATCTGCTTCCTACAAGAAACCCATCTCATGGATAAAGACATACATAGACTAAAAGTGAAGGGCTGGAAAAAAGTATTCCACACAAATGTAAACCAAAAAAGAGTGGGAGTCGCTATACTGATTTCAGACAAAATAGGCTTTAAGACTAAAACTGTAAGAAAAGACAAATAAGGGCATTATATAGTAGTAAAAGGGCTAATTCACCAAAAAGATATAATGCTTATAAATATCTATGCACCCAACTCAGGAGCACCCAAATATGTAAAGAAAAGATTGCTAGATCTAAAAGGAGAGATAGACTGTAACACTATAATTGTTGGAGATCTCAACACCCCATTATCTCCTTTAGACAGGTCAATGAGACAAAAAATAAGCAAAGAGACTCAGGACCTAAATGATACCATAAAACAGATGGACTTGATAGACATCTATAGAACTTTCCATCAAAAAAAAACAAAAAAAACTACAAAATTACATTTTTCTCAGCCCTGCATGGTACCATTTCAAAAACTGATCCTATGATAGGGCACAAAATTAGCCTTTCCAGATTCAAAGGCATAGAAACTATATTCCCTCCATCAGTAATTTTATAGTTTGCAGTTTTAGGTTTAGATCTTTGGGAAAAGCCCTCAAAAATATACAAATACATGGAAAATAAATAACCTACTTCTGAATGATTCCAAAACTAATGTGGAGATTAAGATGGAAATCAAAAGATTCATGGAAACTAATGACAATGAATACATAAGTTTCCATAATCTATGGGATACTGCAAAAGCAGTCATAAGAGGGAAGTTCATAGCAATTAGTGTGCACAAGATAAAGATGGAAAGGTGGCAAAAGGACAACTTAACATCATGCCTAAGGGAATTGGAAAAAGAACAACAAAAACATCCATAAAATGCAAGGAGAAAAGAAATAATAAAGATTTGAGCAGAAATAAATGAAATAGAAAATAAGCGAACTGTACAAAAAATCAATGAAAGCAAAAGCTGGTTCTTTGAAAGGATAAACAGGATTGACACACCATTAGCCAGACTAATTAAGAAGAGAGAAAGGAACCAGATAAGACAAATTTGCAATGAATCAGGCAACATTATAACAGACATAACAGAAATATAAAACATACTATGAGGGACTATATGCCAAGAAAGTAGAAAAACTGGATGAGGTAGACAAATTCCTGGACACATATAATCTACCAAGATTGACTCAGGAGGACATAGAAAGCCTAAATAGACCTATAACAAGCAATGAGATTGATTTAACCAGTAATAAATAACCTCCCAACAAAGAAAAGTCCAAGCCCGATGGCTTTACTGCCAATTTTTACAAAACTTTTAAAGAAGAGGTAACCCCATCCTACTCACAGTGTTTCTAGAGATCCAAAAGGAAGGAACCCTTCCAAATTCATTCTATGAAGCCTCCATTTCCCTCATTCCCAAAATGGATAATGTTACGGCAAAAAAGGAAAACTATAGACCTATATATTGGATGAATATAGATGCAAAAATTCTCAACACGATACTTGCTAACCGTATTCAACAGCATATAAAAAAGGTTATTCATCATGACCAGGTAGGCTTTATTCCAGGGATGCAAGGGTGGTTCAACATAGGCAAAGCCTTAAATGTAATACACCATATTAACAGAAAGAAAAATAAAAACCATATAATTATTTCAGTTGATGAGGAAAAAGCATTTGACAAAATACAGCATGGCTTTATGATCAAGACTCTAAGTAAAATTGGCATAGAAGGACTGTTTCTCAGCATGATAAAAGCCATTTATGAAAAACCTGCAGCTAACATTATACTGAATGGTAAAAAGCTGAAAGCTAAAAGAGAAGAAAATAAAATACATTCCAAGGAAATAAGAGCTGAAATTATCTGTTTGCAGATGACATGATTGTATAAATAGAAGATCCAATAGTATCCATTAAAAAACTACTTGAAGTAATAAATGCATACAGTAAAGTGGAAGGCTACAAAATTAACTTACAAAAATCTATAGGATTTCTATATACAAACAACAAGCAGGCAGAGACAGAACTGAAGAATGTAATTCCATTTACCATAGCCACAAGAAGTATAAGATACTTAGGAGTAAAACTAACCAAGGAAGTAAAAAACCTCTACAAGGAGAACTATGAAAACTTTAAAAGGAAATTGAAAAGGACACTAAAAAGTGGAAGGACATCCCATGTTCCTGGATTGGCAGAATCAATATAATCAAAATGGCAATCCTACCCAAATTAATCTACTTGTTTAATGAAATTCCTATAAAATTACAAGAGACATTCTTCACAGATCTAGAAAAGACAATCATAGAATTTGTCTGGAACCATAAAAGTCCCCGTTTTACTAAAGCCATCCTGCATGAGAAGACCAGAGTAGGTGACATCTCACTCCCTGATCCCAAAATATATCACAAAGCTGTGATCCTCAAAACAGCATGGTGTTGGCATGAAAGTAGACATGAGGACCAATGGAACAGAGTAGATACTCCAGAAATAAACCCCAAAACATACAGCCAACTCATCTTTGACAAAGGATATCAGTCAATCCAGTGGGAAAAGGGAAACCTCTTTAGCAAATTATTATAAAAACTGGGTATACACTTGGAGAAAGATGAATCTGAACCTCAATCTATTACCATTAACAAAAATCAACTCAAAGTGGATCAAAGATCTAAACCTAAAACCGCAAACTATAAAATTACTGATGGAGGGACCAGCAGTTAGTGTAATGGCTATGTCACTGGACTCCCATGTAGTCGACTGCGGTTCAAGTCCTGGACTCAGCGACTTAAACTCATGCCGGGCGTGTGTGCATGTGTGCCCAAGATCCCAAGAGGAGAATGGAGGAGAAGGGATTGTGGCGTGGCCATCCCCCCGGGGGGTGATTTCTTGCTTTCTGTCTCTCTGTCTCTGTCTTTCTGGTGAGCACACGTGCCCTATAGCGAAAACCTCTCAAAAAAAAAAATTACTGATGGAAAACACTGGGAGACATTGGGATAGGCAAAGACTTTTTAAGCAAGACCTCCAAAGCAATAATCTCCAAAATAGACAGGTAGGATTACATCAGATTAAGGAGTTTCTGCATAGCAAAGGACACCATAATTAGTGTGAATCGACAACCCTCAGAATGGGAGAGAATTTTTGTTAACTGTACCTCAGATAATGGACTGATGATTAGAATACACAGGGAACTCAAGCAGCTTACCTGGAAGAAAATGATTAACCCAATTAAAAGATGGGAAAACAAGCTGAATAAACAACTCTCTAAGGAAGATATAGGAACAGCCAAAACGCACATGAAAAAATGCTCAACATCCCTCATTGTAAGGGAGATACAGATCAAAACCACAATAAGATACCACCTAACCCCAGTTAGACTGGTGTTTTTAAAAAAACAAATAACGATAAGTGCTGGAGGGGATATGGTGAAAGGAAACACTCCTACACTGTTGGTGGGAATGTAAATTGGTCCAGCCACTGTGGAGAACAACATGGAAGTTCCTCAAAGACCTTCAAATAGAACTACCATATGATCCAGCAATTCCACTCCTGGGTATCTATCCAAAGGACAGGAGAGCACTCAGTCGGAGAAATACTTGCACAACTATTTTCATTGCAGCCTTATTCACAATTGCTAAGACATGGAACCAACCCAAGTGTCCACAAACTGATGAATGAATTGAATAATTGTGGCACATATACTCCATGGAATACTATTCAGTCATAAAAAACAACAAAGCCCTGGAATTTGATAGAAAGTGGACAAATATGGAAGTTATGTTGCTGAGTGAAGCAAGTCAAGGTATGAAAGAGAAGCCTTGTATGTATCCACTTAACATATACTGACTGTCCGCACTCTATGGTACAGACTGAAAGACTGGAGAACATAAAAGTATTAAAAATTGTAATGGACACTAGAGACAAAGTGGAAAGAGAGTGTGGGAGGGGAAGAGCATAGAGGAAAGGAAATTTGGCGGGGGTGGGGGTAATGGAGAGGTATGACACTTGTAGGACACAGATAAGGTCTATTATCTGTTGATGAGGATGTGTATAATAGTCTCAACTGGGCTGGACTAAGATGTATATCATGCTGGGTAAAGTCTCTTCACAATCTAAATGATGTATAGTGATTTAATGTATGAATAATAATAAAAAATAAAAAAAAATTTAAAAAAGTGTAAAAAAATACCCAAGGAATTGAACAATGGATTGGTAGAATGACTTGTAGTGTCTTCACATGAGTGAGAGTTGAAAAGGCTGGGACCATATATTCTGGAGAAGAGAGGCCTCAGGAGGCACAGGATGAATCTTTTCACATATTGGCAAAGGTGTCCTAAGGAGGATCAGATAAGAACATGTCTCAGCTCTTTCTCTGAGCTTTGGTTTCCTTAATAAGTAGGTTTATTTATTTATTTAGTTTGCTACAGGGGATTATTACACTTGCTGGAGAGAGACAATGGGGGAGAGAGAGAAAGAGAGAGCTATGGAAAGTGAGATATCACCCCCTCCTCCTTCCGCAGGGAAGTTGGCCATGCTATAGTCCTTTCTCCTCCATTCTCCTCTCAGGATTTTGGGCATGCACACACATGTGCCTAGTGTGTTTTTCAAGTCATCACTTGGTTGGGGATTCTAGCAGCTCAGTCAGCCAAGTGGGATCTAGCCACCTTAATCGCCATGCCATCTAGTGGCTAAGTAAAGAGGTTTTATTTTCAGCATCTTCTCCTTCCCCAAGAAATTCTTTCTACAAAGGAAAATTAATCTTGAAGCAAAATGTAAAATAAGGAATTCAGAGTTGCTTTGGTTGTAAAGGTTCAGGGGGCCTTGAGGCTCAGCTATTTTCTTTTTCTTTCTTTTCTTTTCTTTCTTTCTTTCTTTTTTTTTTTTTTTTTTTTTTTTTTTTTTTTTTTTTTTTTTTTTTTTTTTTTTTGAGAGGTTTTTGCTATAGGGCATGTGCACTCGCCAGACAGACCGAGAGAGACAGAGAGACAGAAAACGAGAAGTCACCCCCCCAGGGGGGATGGCCACGCCGCAATCCCTTCTCCTCCTTTCTCCTCTAGGGATCTTGGGCACGCACGCACACATGCCCGGCATGAGTTTTAAGCCACTGGGTCCAGGACACAAACCAAGGTCGACTACATGGGAGTTCAGCGACATAGCCATTACCCTAACTGCTGGTCCCTCAGCTGTTTTCTTTTAGTCCTTTCTAGCCACATCTCAGAGAGCTCAACAGATCACTGAGATCTTGTGGCATAATTTGAAAAAAACTGATTTAAACTTAAAAGATTCCTGCTAACTAAATCCTTCATTCCTTGTAGCCTATGTTTTCTGACTTTAAAAGGCAGAGAGGGCTTTGAGTATGGTCAAGGATAAAATGGGATATCAAAAGTAGGGGTTGTAGGGATGGGGATAGATGGTCTCAGTGGAAAGAATAGCAAGAGCTGTTGAGATCTGTGCAGTCAGACTGAGACATATTTTTCCTGAAGTGAAAAATATGTTTGTCAGAACATCCTCTACCCCTCCACCCCCCAGGTACAATTATCTACTAAGAGATACAAATGGTGGCTTGGTTTTTATTTCTGTAGGTGCTTTTGAAGACTGATTCTTATTGACATTGTGGTTTTTCTCTTTAATATCAAATTTGCCCTCAACCGCCTGCTCAGCAACCTGCATTTTGTTGTTGCCATGTAGTGTGAGAATTATGCCAGTACTAGAAGTGGACTCTGGCTGGTTTAAATGGTCATGGTGATCCTTCCTTCTTGACAATAAGTGTTTCAGGAACCCTGGCTTCAGGCAATCAATGTTTAGAGTCCCCTCAGTGAGGATTGCCAAGGAATGGATGCATCCCCCAACCTGGGCAACTGCAGGGCATGTGTGCTACAGGGCCCTTCAAGAAAAGTTTCCTCATTTATAAGGAAGAACCAAGTGAAGAATCAGCTTATTTTTTCCTCTGGATATTTGGATGTGGTCATGTGTGAATGAGAGGCCAAGAATTGCTGCAGCCATTTCAGTAATAGCCTGAACATAAAGTTGGCACATGCAAGATGGTAGTAGACTTGGAACCACAGAACTGAGTCATATCGGAAACTTGCTGACCTTCTGGACTTTTAGGTGCAGGAGTCAATAACTTTCCTTCCTTCCCTTATTATTATTATTTTTAAGAATTATCTAATTTTATTTATTCATTCATTTATCTTAATTTGACCAGACAAAGATAGACACACAGAGGGAAGAAAAGTGAGAAAGCAAGCCACCAGGTCCAGGAGGACTCGAACCATGGTCGGTCATGTGGGAGTGTCCAGTGCCTTAACCACCATGCCACTTGCCAGTCCCAGCACCCTTATTATTTTTTAAAGGTTTGTTTATTTCTTTCAAGAGAGAGAGAGAGAACCCTTGACAGAGTTTCCCTGCACCATGATCCTGCCTCCAGAATTCTAGCTAGGTAGGATCTTGGGCATCATGGCACAACTGGCACATTCAGGTCAACCCAGGATCTGAACTCAGGCCTCCCATATGGTTCCAGTATTGCGTCACTGTACCATATACATCACTATGGTGGCCTTTCCTTATTTTAGCCAGTTTGATGCATAGTTTCTGATTCTTGAAGCTTAATGATCCTCAATGAATGCATTAGCTCATCCAAACCAGAAATGTTTCCTCCCAGTGTTGGGGAATGGGCACATTGATGAGTGTATCAGGCACATTTTATGTCTTCTTCATCTCATATACTCTTGGCTTCACCTGATTGCCTACCCTACCCCACCTGCTGTAGCTGACTGACTTAGCTGACTGACTTACTAACCAACAGAATTAAACTTCCTGAGGTTGACCAACAACATACCTGAAATTATTAGTATCTTGCAGTATTTTTGAGCTTAGATGAAGATCAAGCTGTAGGCATGAGATCTGGCTTCCTGAGCAGCTGCTGCAGTGGCTGAATAATGCAACCCAGGAGTGTGGGAGAGTTAAATATCTATTAGGTAAACTTTGAACAATGGAACTTAGTATATGTGAAGGATCTGGCAAATTTCCTTGCCCTTTCTCTCCAATATCCCTGAATCAAGGAGCATGTTCTTTCCTGAATAGCCCATTTGGAAACACCTCTCAGACCAGGCAGATATCTCTGTTCAAGTATATCACTTTACATTATGCTTCATCCTTCTCTGCATCACTTCCCATTTTGCTCAGTTTTAGAACCATAGGGTGTTACCTCCTAGATAAAGCATTAGTTCCTAATCCTTTTCTTTGAGCTCTACTGTTAGGAAAAGCACTAAGCTAGAAAAGAAAAGACCAAAGAAGAAAGAAATGGTAGAGTTTAGACTATTGCCCAGGTATGGTTTTAATATTTAGAAAATCTGATCTTCTGTAAAGATAGCAATCCAGGTGGAATGTACAAGCATATAGTGTAATAGTTAAGAGGTCAACTATATATGTATTATAGTCCTAACTCTGCCCTTCATTACTGTGTGAGCTTGTTTAAGTTATTTAACTCCTCTTAGCCTCACTTTCCTCATTTGTAAAATAATGAAGAGCTGGGAACCAGTAGTTAGTGTAATGGCTATGTTGCTGGACTCCCATGTAGTTGACTGCGGCTCGCATCCTGGACCCGGTGGCTTAAAACTCACACCAGGCGTGTGTGCATGCGTGTCCAAGATCCCGAGAGGAGAATGGAGGAGAAGGGATTGCGGCGTGACCATCCCCCCGGGGGGGTGATTTCTCGCTTTCTGTCTCACTGTCTCTCTCTGTCTGTCTGGCGAGCGCACGTGCCCTATAGCGAAAACCTCTCCAAAAAATTAATAAATAAATAAATAATGAAGAGCTCACTCACTTAATAGAGTTATTGTGAGGATTAAAAAAAAATAATGGTTAAGAAAACACCACAGAATTTCTCAACATCAATGCTATTCACATTTTGGAACAGATAACTTAGTGAGGGAGCCATCCTGTGCACTGTCAGGTTTACTGACATTTCTGGCCTCTGCTCACTAAGCGCAACAAGACAGCCAGTCTGTCACAATGAAATGATATCTCTATACATTGCAAAATGGCATGGGAGGCATATTTCCCCCTAGTTGGGAAAAATTGACTTCTCCTTAGTTGATATCCAGCACTAAATACTGGAGATGTAAATGAGGCTATTTTAGACCTTCCAGTCCAGCCAGTTCTCCAGTTGAATGCATGTATGTGAGTAACTGCATCCTCAAGATGACCAAAAGAATCACAGTCAAAATTGGGAGAAATCACAAAACACAGTAGCCACTAACTCTTGGATGAATGGATATAGAGCACTAGAAAATCGAGACAAATTGGTACTAGATACGTACCAATTTGTTGCTGTAAGAAAAACCTCAACTATGTGTCATTGGCTTTGGAATTAGTGGTAGATAGAGGCTAGAGAGAGAAGAGAAAAGAGAAGCTAAAGGAGCAAAAATTAAATTGCTATTAAAGGCAAAGAAAGAAGAGGGCAACTCTTGGAATATAGTGCCAGAACTGTAGTAATTTGGGACATAAAAAATGTACCTAATGAACATGTTGGATCTAGCTAAGGAAATATTAAGGCAGAAGGATAAAAATACTACATGGCATCCTTAACTACATATAATAAAATATGGGAAGAATGATGAGATAATAAGAGAACCATAGAATGCAGAATTTGGAGAAAACATAGAAGAACAAAGGATTTGCTGAGTTGAAAAGTAAAATTGCTTTATGTTTTGTGTTCTCAAGCTGGCAAAAGATTATCCAAGTAAAAACTGGCTTCAGAATAAAGATCAAATCTGGGGCCAGCAGTTGGCGTAGTGGCTAAGTAGCTGAACGCCCATGTAGTCGCCCGCAGTTTGAGTCCCGGACCCAGTGGCTTAAACTCACGCCGGGTGTGTGTGTGTGCATGTATGCCCAAGATCCCAAGAGGAGAATGGAGGAGAAGGGATTGCCGCATGGCCATCCCCCCTGGGTGGGGGGGTGATTTCTTGCTTTCTGTCTCTCTGTCTCTGTCTTTCTGGCTAGTACATGTGCCTATAGCAAAAACCTCTCCAAAAAAAAAGAAGAAGAAACATCAAAGCAAATCAAGGTGTGGTTGTAATATCTTTTGTTAAGATCTCATGAGATTTGAGAGGCCTAGTCTTCTTAGTCAGAAAGAAGGTCTAATTATTTCAATGGCATTGTCCTAAGGAAGGCTGAATATTCTAAAGTATAAAGACGTCTGTCTCAAAAAGAATTGTGGACTAAGGTTTTGGAGACATGGAATGAATAAGATTAATGGAAGCCCATTACATTTTTAAGAGAATTATATTGCCAACAGCATTGGAAACCTGAATTTTGGTAACATGAACTGACAGAGATGAAGATAATTCAAATGAAAAGAAGCTTGCAGGAAATAGAAAGCACACAGTTTTGGAGGGAGCCACTCAGGTAGAAGCATAAGTTGTTTTCTTTGGAGAAAAAGGGCCTTTTAGAATGGAAGACAAAGAACTCAGAAGGCAGGTTGAAGAATTGAGAACAGTGAGTCCACTATAAGAAAGAACTAATCCCCAATCCAGGATTATTTCCTGCCCCCAGAATAGAGAATTTTCCTGGAGGTTATTGCATATAGTGAGCCTAGAGACCAGAAATGTCAGTAAACGTGACATAGTGCATAGGATGGTCCCCTCACTAAGTTTGATCGAGTATCTTGGAAGATGCAAAACCACATAGAAACCACTGATTAATAGAAATTCTGAAATCCAGATTCATATTACTATTATTCCATTGCAAACAGAATTGTCTTTTGTAGATAATTTTTCCCTATCTCAATGTTCTATAATAGTACGTGTGGGGGAAAGATACATTATCTTTTAGTTTTTGCTAGAGGGCGCATGTACTCACAAGAGGGAGGGAGAGAGAGAGAACATGAGAAGTCACCTCCAAAAAGGATGGCCATGCCACAATCCCTTCTGCAAACTCCTCTTGGGATTTTGGGCACACACACTCATATTCCTGGCATAATTTCAAGCACAGGGTCTGGCACTGAAACTGCATACTCAGGCATGTGGGATCTAACATCATAACCTTCACACCATCTGTTGGCCTATTATCTTTTTAGTTGACAGATCTCTAAAGTTGCTACTGTTTAATAATTGTTGTGCTCAAAACCACACTTAAGGAGCTTCAATCACATTTAGACCTAAGGTAGATAATGAAATACTAGAGTTGTATTTAATGTCATAAATGGTGTGGTAACCAGGCTCCAAAATAGCCCCCTGTGACCGTTTACAGTCTGTTTCTATATTGAATGGGGCCAGCTTGGGTACTTGGGATATTACAGAAATAACCCTGTGTGTCTTCTCAGACAGTCATGGATGACACTTCAGATTTTTCCTTGGTTGGTCTTCTATCACTCATTCTGGGGAAAGCCAACCTCCATATTATGAGAACACTCAAGCAGCTTTATGGAGAGGTCCACATGGAGAGGTCCACATAGTGAGGAACTGAAGCCTATTGGCCACAGCCATGTGAGTGAGCCATCTCAAAAGTAAATCCTCCAGTCCCATTTAAGTCTTCAAATGACTATAATTCAAGCTGACATTTTGACTGAAACCTCAGTAAAGACGCCGAGACAGAAACACCCAACTAACCTCTGGAATGTTTGCCAATATAACTGTGAGATAATAAATGTTTACTGTTGTTTTAGACAGTTAAGTTTTGAAATAACTAAAAAATTGGGATGAAACTTTTGGAGGCCCTCGTTTAGAAGAGAGTATATTTTACCTATGAGAGGAATGTGAATAATTTGTGGAAGGGGGAAGGAGGGCAGGTTCTTATAGTTTGTTTAATACCCACAATTTTCTCTCATCCTTTTTTTTTTTTTTAAATATGGCTTTGTTGTACTCCTACTCACAGGCACATCATTTTTAAACATGCTCTTGAATCTGGGCATTCTAGTAATTTGCTTTTACCTATAGACTTGGCAGAAGTAAAGTTATGTGACTTCTGAAGCTAAGCCTTACAAAAGTCTTGATGCTTTTCTGCCGTATCCTCTTGACATGCTGCCCTGAAATGCTGTCTAAAAAATGTTCTATCTAGTATCCTGGAAGATGAGAAACCACATGAAAAAGAACTAACAGCCAACACTAACTTCCAGACTTGTGAGGGAGACCATCTATTCTAGCCAGCTCTCTAGATGAATGTGGCTGCACTAGTAAGCCCAGGAAGATCCATCCGAGGATCCCCCAAGCCAATGTGCAAAAGTAGTTGCTCTTGTTTTGGGGTTCTAAGTTAAGCATCAAGACAAACAAAATGTTACAGAAATGTGTCACAGAGTATAGCCTTGAACTCAGTGTTTCTCAATAACATCAAAAACTTCATTTCAAGAAATAATTGTTGGTGGCTTCTTGGAATGCTGTGTTGAGAAAGATTCTAGTCATGTAAGTAGATGCTCATTTAGAAAGAGAATTATTATTGATTAGTAGTGTTTTCTACAGGCAGAATAATGGCATTATCTTTGGTATAGACACAAAACTATGTCTGTTTTTTTTATTTTTTTTTATTTTTTAAATCTGTTGTATGCCTCATGTATTTGCTTCATAGTATCCCTCTGGGCACAAAGAACAAATATCCAAATCTCTAATATTTAATTTTGAATTTTATGAAACAATTTAGTTAAAGTTGAAATATTTAGAATTCTTGACTAACCCAAGAAATGCTTCTATTTGCTCTTCTTCTCTAACGTGTACAACTTTACACTTGGATTAAAACAGACTATCAAAGCAGCATACATATTATTTGATTTGCTTCTCACAAAAATTCTATGATGTAGGAGGGGGTAGGTACTCTTTTTTAATCTTTATTTTATAGATGAAGGAAACCTAGTCATATAATGTCCTTCAACTGTGTGATATATAATTATTTCTACATTATACATTATTTCTACAGCTTTCCAAGTAGACCACAGGACTGCACACTGTCTTGGAATGTCCTCAGAAGGCTCTGTCAGTGATGGGAAGTGTCTAGATGATGGCTAACATCCTTCCAGATCCAACTATCAGTCATGTGAATGAACCAAGGATGCAGATGCTTTAATTCACCTAGTGAAAAACTGAATGCTGAGGATCAGCAATTGGCGTAATGGCTATGTCACCAGACTCCCATGTAGGTGACCGTGGTTCAAGTCTGGTGGCTTAAACTCATGCCAGGCACAAGTGTGTGCATGCCCAAGATTCCGAGAGGATAATGGAGGAGAAGGGATTGCGGCATGACTATCCCCCTTGGGGGGTGATTTTTCACTTACTATCTCTCTGTCTCTCTCTGCCTTTCTGGTGAGCACACACACCCCCTCCAGTCCCATTTAAGTCTTCAAATGACTATAATTCAAGCTGACATTTTGACTGAAACCTCAGTAAAGACGCCGAGACAGAAACACCCAACTAACCTCTGGAATGTTTGCCAATATAACTGTGAGATAATAAATGTTTACTGTTGTTTTAGACAGTTAAGTTTTGAAATAACTAAAAAATTGGGATGAAACTTTTGGAGGCCCTCGTTTAGAAGAGAGTATATTTTACCTATGAGAGGAATGTGAATAATTTGTGGAAGGGGGAAGGAGGGCAGGTTCTTATAGTTTGTTTAATACCCACAATTTTCTCTCATCCTTTTTTTTTTTTTTAAATATGGCTTTGTTGTACTCCTCCTCACAGGCACATCATTTTTAAACATGCTCTTGAATCTGGGCATTCTAGTAATTTGCTTTTACCTATAGACTTGGCAGAAGTAAAGTTATGTGACTTCTGAAGCTAAGCCTTACAAAAGTCTTGATGCTTTTCTGCCGTATCCTCTTGACATGCTGCCCTGAAATGCTGTCTAAAAAATGTTCTATCTAGTATCCTGGAAGATGAGAAACCACATGAAAAAGAACTAACAGCCAACACTAACTTCCAGACTTGTGAGGGAGACCATCTATTCTAGCCAGCTCTCTAGATGAATGTGGCTGCACTAGTAAGCCCAGGAAGATCCATCCGAGGATCCCCCAAGCCAATGTGCAAAAGTAGTTGCTCTTGTTTTGGGGTTCTAAGTTAAGCATCAAGACAAACAAAATGTTACAGAAATGTGTCACAGAGTATAGCCTTGAACTCAGTGTTTCTCAATAACATCAAAAACTTCATTTCAAGAAATAATTGTTGGTGGCTTCTTGGAATGCTGTGTTGAGAAAGATTCTAGTCATGTAAGTAGATGCTCATTTAGAAAGAGAATTATTATTGATTAGTAGTGTTTTCTACAGGCAGAATAATGGCATTATCTTTGGTATAGACACAAAACTATGTCTGTTTTTTTTATTTTTTTTTTATTTTTCAAATCTGTTGTATGCCTCATGTACTTGCTTCATAGTATCCCTCTGGGCACAAAGAACAAATATCCAAATCTCTAATATTTAATTTTGAATTTTATGAAACAATTTAGTTAAAGTTGAAATATTTAGAATTCTTGACTAACCCAAGAAATGCTTCTATTTGCTCTTCTTCTCTAACGTGTACAACTTTACACTTGGATTAAAACAGACTATCAAAGCAGCATACATATTATTTGATTTGCTTCTCACAAAAATTCTATGATGTAGGAGGGGGTAGGTACTCTTTTTTAATCTTTATTTTATAGATGAAGGAAACCTAGTCATATAATGTCCTTCAACTGTGTGATATATAATTATTTCTACATTATACATTATTTCTACAGCTTTCCAAGTAGACCACAGGACTGCACACTGTCTTGGAATGTCCTCAGAAGGCTCTGTCAGTGATGGGAAGTGTCTAGATGATGGCTAACATCCTTCCAGATCCAACTATCAGTCATGTGAATGAACCAAGGATGCAGATGCTTTAATTCACCTAGTGAAAAACTGAATGCTGAGGATCAGCAATTGGCGTAATGGCTATGTCACCAGACTCCCATGTAGGTGACCGTGGTTCAAGTCTGGTGGCTTAAACTCATGCCAGGCACAAGTGTGTGCATGCCCAAGATTCCGAGAGGATAATGGAGGAGAAGGGATTGCGGCATGACTATCCCCCTTGGGGGGTGATTTTTCACTTACTATCTCTCTGTCTCTCTCTGCCTTTCTGGTGAGCACACACACCCTATAGCAAAAACCTCTCCAAACAAACAAATAAAAAAGTAAATAATCTATTTTAAGAAAAAATGTATTGTTGGGACCAGCAGTTGGCATAATGGCTATGTCGCTGGACTCCCATGTAGTCGACTGCAGTTTGAGTCCCGGATCCAGTGGCTTGAACTCATGCTGGGACCATGTGTGTGCGTGCCCAAGATCCCAAGAGGAGAATGGAGGAGAAAGGATTGTGGCGTGGCCATTCTCCGTAGTGGGGGTGATTTCTTGCTTTCTGTCTCTCTGTCTTTGTGGCAAGCACATGCACTCAATAGAAAAAAACCTCTCCAAAAAAATTAAAAAAAAAAAACAAACCCTGAATGCCTAAAGTGTTAGCTTTAGCAAGTAGTTACTGAGTTGCTTGGTTGTATTTTGCAGTTTTACTGGTGCTATGAGATACTGCTTCAGCATCTGTCTGGGGAGGCAAGCAAACAGAGCTTTAAACCCTGTTGACATGTGTGTCCCAGATGACTCAAGGTTCTGACAGGAAGATAATCACTGGATTCTAGTTATATTATGACTGGAGAAATGTTCTACTTGATGTGGAATTCCATGAAGAGAAGCCACATGGTTGGTTAAATTATGGGCACTGTCTTTTTAGGATGCAACTAAGGAGAACTGTAGGCTCGAGGCAGTCACATAGGGGAGTGGGTGGTTTTGAGAGGCTCTGAGTCAGATCTGGGGTAATAGAAGACACAGACTGAGGCAAATCATAGTATGTATTCCACAAAGTGTAAAGTAGTAAGTTACATAAACACCTTTTATGTTCTCCTCCTGTCCTGTCCCTAAATACATACCATACACCTAAGAACTAATTTTCCAAAACTGCAGAGTTCTTGCCAGTTTCTCAACACAAATGCTCTAAACATGCATTTCAAGATGGCAGATAGGTAGACAGGTAAATAATATAATAGTGACATTGTAATCTAGTAGCTGTGTGTTACCCAAGGCAAATTTGTTATTCTTTTTGAGCCTCAAATACATCATCTGTACAGTGGTCATGCTAATATTATGTAACTTACAGGGTTGTTGTAAAAATAAAAATAGTAAGATATTCAGCCTGTAACTAACACCAACTAAGTATTGGTGTTTAAAAATTAATTTACTTGCAAAAATCTGACAGCCTTAAAATATAGAATTGGTAGGCTCGCCAGGGGGTGTGGTAGTTAAGGTTTCGGATCCCACATGGCTGACTTTGTGTTTGAACCCCAGACCAGGCAGCTTGAAAATCATGCTGGATGCATGTGTGTGTTCCTAAGATTCCAAGGAGAGAATGGAAGAGAAGAGATTGTAATGTGGCCATCCCCCCTGGGGGGGGAGGGATAATTTCTCACTTTCTTCTCTTTCTCTGTTTCTCTCTGGTGAGTGCACACACCCTACAGAAAAATCTCTCTCTCTATATAAAACTTTTCCAATGATCAAATGATTATATGTATATTTGATCATTGGAAAAGTTATGGTACATTTTTGCATAGAAAAACATTAAAAAATATGTCATGATTTTTCTGACAACTCAATATATAAATGTAAAAATAGGACGATACCCAAGTGGATGAAATAACACATAATGAGTATAAAGTGCTTGTCTAGACTCTTTCACACACATCACATGGAATCCTCATAAAATTAGCTCAAGCACACATATTTCACAAATCAAATTTCAGAGAATGTAAGTAGCATGACATCCTTTTAACTTTTGATTTATGAAGGCTATCTTAATAACCTCAAGAAAAAGAAATATATTTCATGTAAGACACAACATACACATATTTCGGCCTCATTAAAGTCAGGGACTTTTGTTTACTAAAAATGGCATCAAAGGAGCTAACAATAAAGTCCCAAACTGGAAGGAGATATTTGAAATACATACACATGACAGAGGAGTAGTATCTAGAATATAAATAGATTTTTAAAAACACCTATAAATCTACAAGAGAAAGAAAGACAAAGGGAAAAGGGACAAATCCACAATCAGGAGCTTAACACAAGGGAAAACATGAGTGTTCCATAAAGTTATGAAAAGATGCTCAAGCATATTGGCAGTTAAGAAGATGCACATGACTGGGGCCAGATCCCTGGTGCAAGAGTAATGCTCTGCTCAAGAAAAGCTATATCCCATATGGTCATTGCAGTTCCCATTTGTGGCTTGGACCCCCGAAACATACTGGTCCCAGGACCTGACAGACTGGAGGACTAGAAGAAGGGGATCACAGTGTGACTAGACCCTGCGTAGAGTTCGCTTCTATTTCTGTTTCTCACATGCACCTGCATGTGCTCTATCATGAGTAAAGGACAAAAAATTCTGAAAAATCATATCTGCTCTGTATTTACTGTTAAGGGGAAAAAAAAAGAAAGAAGAAGATGCACATTGAGACCTAATAAATACCTTTGCACAGTCATAGATCAACAACAATGAAAAGTATGACAGTGTTAGCATTGCCAAGGATGTGGAGAAAGACATTTTTATACCCTGTAGTAGGGAGTGTAAGTGGGAAATGCTAAACTTGGAAAGCAGTTTGGCATTACTTAGAACAGAGGTGTGTCCCTACCCAATGACTTAGTAGTTTCAACTCTGGTTATCTTCTTTTTTCTTTTTTGTCTTTAAGTTAATTAATTTTTTATTGTCATAATATTGTTTATATTACATTGAATTGCATATAACTTTACAGTGTATTACATTGCTTTTTCAAAAGGGAATGCCATGCATGTCAGTCAATCCCGAGACATTAAAATCCCCACTTCATCATTCAATATTTTTTCATTGTTTTTCCCATTCATTATTATTATTATTCCAATTATTTTTAACCAGTAAATTACTATTTCTCATTTTGCTTGTAAAAAGACTTTACCCATCATGAAATACTTCTCAGACCAATCCAGTTGAGAATATATACATGTCATCATCAACAGGTAATAGGCCATATCTGTGTCCCACTAATGTCATGCCTCTCCATTTGTTCTCTTGCTATCTTTCTCTATCTTCTTCTCTTCACCCCCCCCGTCTGTATGCTCCTTAAATATTTTCACTGCTTTTATGTCCGCCAATATTTTGCTCTTTACCATAGAATGCAGACAGTCAGTATATATTAAGAGGATACAAACAATATCTTTCTTTCATAGCCTGGCTTACTTCACTCAGCAATAGATCCTCCATATCTGACCACTTTCTATCAAATGCCAGGGTCTTGTTATTTTTTTATGGCTGAGTAGTATTCCATAGAGTATACATATCCACAATTTTCCAATCCATTCATTGGTTTGAAGACATTTAGTTTGGTCCCATGTCTTGGCAATCGTGAATACTGCTGCAGTAAACATTGATGTGCAAGCACTTTTCTGACTGAGCGTTCTCCTGTC
>NW_006159640.1:1574490-1616001 GCF_000334495.1 Tupaia belangeri chinensis
TTGTTCTCCACAGTGGCTGGACCAGTTTACATTCCCACCAACAATGTAGGAGAGTTCCCTTTTCACCACATCCCTGCCAACATTTATCACTTTTTATATGATGAGAGATGTTGAGCATTTCCTCATATGCTTTTTGGCTGTTCGTATGTCTTCCTTAGAGAGATTTATGTTCAGCTCATTTTTCCATCTTTTAATTGGGTTAATCATTTTTTTCACATAAGGTACTTGAGTTCCCTGTGTATTCTGGTTATCAGTCCCTTGTCTGAGGCATATTTAACAAAAATATTTCCCATTCTGAGGGTTGTCTGTTCTTACTTGTTACTATGTCCTTTGCTGTGTAGAAACTTCTTAGTCTGATATAGTCCCACTTGTCTATTTTAGGGATTATTGCCTGTGCTTTGGGAGTCTTATTTAAGAAGTCTTTGCCTACTCCAATGTCTCCCAGAGTTTCCACAGCATTTTCCACCAGTAGTTTTTATTGTTTAAGGTCTTAGGTTCAGATCTTTGATCCATTTTGAGTTGATTTTTGTTAATGGTGAAAGATGGGTGTTCAGTTTCATTTACTAAAGAGGTTTTCTTTTCCCAATGGATTGACTGATATCCAAGGGATACAGAGGTAGAGCATTGACGGGATGGGGAGGTGTGGTGTTATCTGTTAAAGATATTTTGATCAACAGGTCTGGGGAGTAATATGCACACATCGAAATGATCTCATGGTAAGCCAAACAATATGATTGAAAGTATATACAAAAAACCAAATAATAAATAATGTGAAAAAAAATCAGTTGGCTGTAAGTTTGGGGGTTATTTCTGGGGTCTTTATTCTATTCCATTGGTCCTCATGTCTGTTTTTGTGCCAATACCATGCTGTTTTGATAATCACAGCTTTATAGTATATCTTGGGATCAGTGGAAGAGAAGGAATTGCAGCATGACCATCTCCCATGGGGATTACTTTCTCACTTTTCCTCTCTCTCCTTCTTTCTCTCTGTCTCTCCAGTGAGTGTGTATGCCCTCTGGCAAATTAAAAAAAAAAGCACATTTTTTTTTCTTTTTTTTGGAGAGGTTTTTGCTATAGGGCGCGTGCACTCGCCAGACAGACAGAGACAGGGAGACAGAAAGCGAGAAATCTCCCCCTGGGAGTATGGCCACGCCGCAATCCCTTCTCCTCCATTCTCCTCTCGGGATCTTGGGAACGCATGCACACGCACCCAGCGTGAGTTTAAGCCACCGGCTCCAGGACACAAACTGCGGTCGACTACGTGGGAGTCCAACGACATAGCCATTACGCTAACTGCTGGTCCCCCAAAATAAAACCATTTTTTAAAGATACATAAATAAATCATGAGGGAGTCATACAGCAATGTATTCTATAACAATGAAAATGAATAAACTATAGGTACATCAACATAAATAAATCTCAAAAACTTTCCTGTATGATTCATTTACATAGAGGTCATATCCAGGGAACATAAATGGAATCTAGTACAGAAACGAAACAATGAGAAAAGTGATTAACATAAGATTTAGTTTAGAAGTGCCCTTTAGTGGAGAGAAGATATTGTCAGCGAGGGTCAAATATGGGACTCTTAAAGTCAAGACATTCATTGCATGTGTGATATGCTTCAATGAAATAGTCAACTAAACAAAGCAAACACTGCATCCTCCCACTCCCTAAAACCCCAGTGTTGAGTAACAAATATAAGACACAGAATGAGATTTATAATACCATATAATTTATATAAATTAAAGGCATGTACACACCCAAACCAACATGACGTATTTCACGAATACACATAAATATTTAGGGACATATTTTAAATGTTTGGGCATAAGGGCCTGTGGCAAGAAAGGGACTAGAATTAGCTTGCTGAAAAAGAGGGAGTTGGGCAAGAAAATTTCCATGCATGAATTAATTATTTTAAAGTCATGCAGGGTGATTCCTTCATATCCAACCTTGTTTCCAAAAGGATCTGAGGAAGCAGAAACTGTAGTAGAAGGATTATTGTACAATTTGGGCCTGTATTCCAGGTCTTTGTGCCAGTTAATTTTCTAGATTCTATAGAAGCCAGCAGAAATGTTCTACTTTATATTTTGTAATATATTTTATATTCCTTTATACTGTAAAGGAATCCACATGGTTTTGAAAAAGAGCAATTCATTTTCTGAAGGCTAAGCTGGGTCTTAGGAAATGGCAGACCTTGGAAGGAGAGCAAGGAGCTGAGGATGGAGCGTGCGTTGGGCATGACTAGGGCATTTCCACGCCTCATTCCAGTCCTACAAGCTCCTCCTGTTTGTCCTCACTCTGTCAGGACTGAAAGGAAAGAGAAAGAAGGTGCCCCATTTCCCAGGTTAATGTTACACAATTGATCATACAAAATGTAGTCCCTTGCCAAGCTAGCTGGGATGCAGGCCTTGCAGCTATCCTGCTTGAGCCAGAATTAATAGCTCACTCCAAAACTCAAGGGCTTCTTAGAGCTACATCAAGGCTTCAATCAGAAATGAAGTAGGTTGATCCAGACTGCAGGAACCCCCCACTGGCCAAGTACCTGCTACACAGACAGTTTGGGAAAAGGGACGACTAAAGGAGCAGGGATTCCAGAAAGGAAGTCCATAGCATCAGTGGACAGGTAGGTAGATTGGCCCAAATCAGAGAGAGAAGAACTTTCTTTCTTGTTATTTCCAAGATCACAATCACAGATGTGAGACTTGGTCTATGTATACATAAGAAGATAATGTTATTGATAGGGGAGGGGGGAGGATTAAGCATAAAAACTTCAATTTTCTTACAAAAGTAAATAAAGTCTTAATTAGGTAGAAAGTTTTGTACTAAGTGGTAAAAAGATTAAGTCACATATCCTGGCCCTAAACACTTTACAATCTATCCTCAAACACTCCACTTTCCTGTACATACAGGGCAGCCTATGCATGTCTTGTAAGGACTAAGAAGCAGCCATTCAGAGGAAGGAGTAGTGTGATATGGCATAATGAGTGATGGTATTAGACAAACCACTGGCAGGCACTCCATTTGTCCCTGTCCCACCTCTAATTTCCACCACACCTGTGGTTGTCAGCTCAAACTCACCTCTCTTTCCCAGAGGTCTCTGTCTTTCAGCTTCTTGCCTCAGGGCCTGTTAGAACCTGGGAGTTTCTTCAGCCAACTGGTAAACACAGCCTTGAGGTGATGTCACACTCATGATTCCTAAGTATTGATAGTATGGAATGACTGCCGGTAGTCCATAGCTATAATCCTTTGCCTGTGGGCTTTCTCAATAGCTAGACCTCACTCTGTATGCTGGGAATGCTGGAAGTGCCAGGAAATTAAACTTTCCTTCCCAACCCAGGGGCAGGCTTCAAACTTAAAATGATTACTGATGAAAGTGCTGAACAAAGACATTTCAGCACCTCTCCTCTTTGCAGGAGTAACTCTGAGGTATGTTTCTCCACCAGCTCTTTCAGTGCTCAGCAGAATTAAGCTTCAGTTACCCACATATGGGCTTGTTGCTAACGCATTCTTAATGGGCTTCCTTCCCTTCCACTGTCAAATTCCTACCCTGCTACAGGTGCAAACTCACATTATTTCTCACGTGATTTCACTTGAACCCTTGCTTAAGGAGATCTGCATCTACGGGAACCTAAATAAAGGAAGACGGTGCTCTGAGGGACTCCCTCATCCAGGGACAGGAGAGTTGGCCAGTAAGTGAGGCACATAAATGCTCAGTTTTTCATCCTACTAATGAATAATCCTGGGAGGGAGTCATGTCATACATGTCTCAAGGAATCCTAATGGTGGTGGTGACCTTGACACAGTACCTTATGTTGGCTTTCCCTTCCCTGTTTCTTTCATTCATCATTTTCCATCACTGCTTCTTTTGGAGAGTTTTGTTTGTTTGTTTTTTGCTATAGGGCATGTGTGCTCACCAGGAAGACAGAGAGAGAGACAGAGAGACAGAAAGTGAGAAATCACCCCCCGTGGGTATGGCCATGCCACAATCCCTTCTCCTCCATTCTCCTCTTGGGATCCTGGACACGCACGCATATGCGTCTGGTGTGAGTTTAGGCCACCAGGTCCAGGACTCGAACCACACTCGACTACATGGGAATCCAGCAACAGAGCCATTATGGCAACTGCTGGTCCCCCATCACTGCTTTTTGGGATCCCTCACACTGCCTATAACCATATCTTTGACTCAGGCTCTTGTTTTCTGCGTAACCCAAACAAAGGCAGGAAGCTTTATGGGAGAGAGCATTTTAAATGAGCTGGATATAAACTATGGGAAAGAGTTAAGGGAAATCAGAGTGTTCCAGGCAGGACAAAGAAATAACCAAGGGCAGGGAGGGGAACTAGCTAGAGCATCTGCAAGTGATGCATCAACAGGCTAGCTCTTGTGGAAGGTTCTTGTTGGTAAGGTGGGAGAACAACTGAAAAAGACTCATGTCCTCTTTCTTAGCCTCTTGAGAAAAAAAATTGCCTCACCTGAATAAACTGGCACTGAGAACATGCATAATTTTGCTTTAGGAACTTGCACCTTGTGTCTGAAAGTCTTCAGATTCCCTGTTTGTTGTCTCTCTTCAAGTTGCCCTATCCCTTTTTATTGTAGTTCCATATTTTATTCTTTGCCATTCAGTCGACCACACAGTGTAGACTCTCCTGTCAGGACAGGCCCATGGGTACTGGCTCTTGGCAGTCAGACCCATGCAAACTAGGGGACATGGTTTGGGCATTGCCCCCAGGTTGTGCTTGTCAGCAGGTCCATGAGAAACAAGGTTCTTGCAAGATAGGAAGGTCATTCCATTATGGCCTGTGGGCTATATATTCCCAATACTGGCTTCCCCCTTCAGAGGAGGGGCCCTAACTGAAGCAGAGGTAAGATGGTATCAGCTCTCTCTCTTACGAAGATTAGAGAGTTAATGGGTTGGCTAGGAAGAAATGCAAATAAGCCAACAGAGCCTCCTGGATATTCTGGACAGGAGGCCAAAGGAGGTCAACCTGAGTCTGTGCAGGATGTTGAAACTGGTGTGGTCATTATTAACACAGACTGGGATCTTGTATAAGCCACAAGTCTCTAGTTAGAGTGCACCTCTGCACAGTGTCCCTCTTTCCCCTCCTCACTGTTGGCACACAGAAGGTGGTAAGCAATATCACTTATAATGACCACACTTGGGCTTCCACTTCAAAGTCGATCTCAGGAATTGCAGGCTACACCAGCCGGCTTTTCCTCATCACCTGGTTCTGCTCAGACAATCTGCCTGCTCAGTGAAGCATGAACTCTGGGAGGGTTTGCTTTGTTTCAGCTCATGTGGGGAATCACTAGGGGTTTTCCCGGAACATTTGCTCATTGTTAGGGCTTCCTCCCATAAGTCTTCCTAGATTGCTGGATCTTGTCCATGCACCAGGAGATATTCCAGAATGACTTGTTGGGAAAGAGAAACAGCCACAGCCCACGGGAGGGAATGTCAGTGATGTGGTGGTGAGGACCTGTGTTATAGCAAGGGACTGCCACCCTCTGTGTCCTTCCTCCTTTCTGGGTCTCAAATTTCTATCTGCAAAAATGCAGATTATCTCAAAGGGTTTCCCTATGAAAGGACATCCATGTTTTATTGGGGGACCCATCGTAGAATATCGCTCTAGTTCACGTAGATTTTGCCTTCTTTTCCTCATTAAAGACATTCTTTATTCAGGTCTCAAACCTCTGGCCTGGATAAAGGCAACAGCTTTTGATTGCTCTCCCTGCCTTCCATCTGCATCCAATTTTTCTCTTCAGTTCTGCCAGAATGCCATTTCTAAATCAGAAATCTGATTATGGCTTTCCAGTAATTACAAGGAAAAAATGGGCAGCACATATGACGCTTTTCGATATCTGACCTCACCCTTGTCTCCTGCCTCTGTTCCCATGCCTTTCCTCCTTGGCTGTCTTTTAAATACTAGAAATACTCCACTTTCCCCTGAATGTGTCATTCTGTCTGAATTACCCTCTTTGGAATAACAATACTAGAATTCCACAGTTTTTTCAGCCAAGAAAGCCTGGGCCCAAGACTTAGTTATGGCCTTTACTATTTCTATGTGTTTGGACTTGGTGTGTCTCTTCTCTGAACTCCAATTTTGACATTTCTAAGATATAATTGAAGTGAGAATTAATGATGAAACACAAAGTACCTAGTCTAAGTTTTGGTTCATGAAACAAATGGCTAGAATTAGTTGTTTTTTTTTTTTTTTTTTCGGTAAATTACTACTTATTCTTTAAAACCAAGTCAGTGTTAGCTCCGCTGAGGCTTCTCCTAACCCCAGAGAGAGGAGCTTGATTTTTCCTTAGACCTTTGTTTAAAGTTGCTACAGTACTCACCACCTTGTATTTTTATCACTTATTTATGTGTTTGTCTTGCCTACCAGATTTCGAAGTCCTCCAAAGGAAGCATTGCTTTTGATTTATCTCTTCATCTCTCATGTGCAGCATAAGACCTGTCCTGGGATAGGTGCTCAGTGAACAAATGACTGCTTTTGCTCTTGGGTAGAAAGAACTTTCATTAAAAACCCAAAGGAAGGAAACAGTCAGAGTGTGTAGGCTTGTTTAGTCTGCTTTGCCTGATTAACTAGGCACACCCACCCTCTCTCGATTCCCCTACTAGTCTGTTCTTTGGTAAATGTCAGAAGGTCATGTGGCATCCTGTCTCCCTTATCGAAGAGGGTGGGTAGTGGCTGGGAAAGCCTCCACGCCCCTTATCCAAATAGGCTGGCCAGCGCCGTCCATCAGGAGTGCTTGAAAAACAAGTTCAGCATTTGTCCCTGGGAGGTCTGAGTGGTAAATGTAAGAGTTGAACTTGTCAAAAGTGCCAGGTGAAACTTGCCTACATGTATTGCACTGGCAGGAGAGCAGAGTGCAAAGGAGTGTACAGAAACTACATGGTGAAATACCTGGAAACAAGGGTTTCCTTCGAGCTGCAACTACTTCTTCAAGCTACTGATGTGTTCACATGTGAAAAGAGGTGGTCTGAAATACTAAAGAGACCAAAGATTTTCTAGCTGTAGAGATAAGAGGTTGAACGCCGTTCAGCTGGCCAAAACTTAGTATTTTTGAGCTCAATTATGTCTTTCTATGTTGGCAAAACAGAAGATGAGCATTTCTTTCTTACAGGTTAATGGAGTCATAAAATGAGCAAGATAAGGAAAGTTTTTTGTTGTCACTAAAACTCTTAGTGCCTTATGTTGTCTAAGTATGTTGTAAATGACAATGCTATACGCAGAAACTCTGAGAAGGCAGGTAGAGCAATTTTCAGTATTGTTGGATATTTTATTTTGCTCCTCTGAATCTCCTCTTACCCTTTTGCACCTTGCTCTGTGCCCCAGGAGACCGATCACTAAAACACCATGGGCTCCATGTCTTCTGGCTTCTCATTTGTTTGGTTAAAGTTAACAAGGAACACCAGGTGGATAATTAGAAGCCAAAAGCACAGTGAGGTCCAGATTTTTATTTCTTTGCCAAAGAAAGTGGGTTGACTGCATACTTCTTCCAAAGGCCCTGCCATAGGACTTCCATAGGTCCTTCCAAAAGACCCTGCTCCTCAGGTTCCAGGTACAGCTCCTTGTAGGTCCAGCCTCCAACCCTTTAGGCCTACAAATGGAAATGGCTCCCTTATCGCTTTCTGCTCCTGTTGCAGATGCGCCATCATGTCCGATTGATTTTCCTTGCTCTATCCACATCTGTGCAGTAGTCCATTCAAAAACTTGTCTTTACTTATTTTGTTTGTGTGCTCTGTCAGTTTCCACTAGGATTTTGTCCATTACAACCCCCCAGTTGATGGTGTGAAAGATCAATGCATGGATAAGTTAAATATCTAGGCCAAACATGCCTGATTAGGAACTGGCAGAATTTGCTTTCAAATTCAGGTCTTCCGGTATTTGCTTTCTTTCATGTTGCTAGTAAGACTCAATGATGATGATAGAGTTGAGGTTTTAGTTGGTTTAAGGTTCAAATGATAGAGCTCAGGGTCAGACTGTGGTGTGGTGGTTAAGATGATTGATTGCTACTTGGCTGGCTGCATGGTTTGAGTCCCAGACCCAGTGGCTTGAGAAAGACAGTAGGCATATGTGTGTGTCTGCCCAACATGCTGAAAAGAGGGAAAATGGAGAGGGATTGGCAGGATGACCATTCCCAGTAGGAGGGTACTTTCTCTCTCTTTCTCACTGACTCTCAGTGGGGAGTGTAGTATGTACTCTCTAGCAAACAAACAAACAAACAAACAAAAGAATGACAGAGTTCTAGCCTGAGCTAGCCTGTTGACTGTAGGCAAATAGGTTTATTTCCATAATCTTCTACGTTTCCTTTTTATTCCCTGAAAAAATAGGGGAGGGCACTATTTACTCTGTTCATCTCTGTAGTTAAAACAAGATTATATTTGTTCCAAATATATGATTTCCTAAAACTTGGAGAATATTGGCTTAAGTAGTTCAGATAAATTTTTAAATTTAATACCAATTTTAATAATAATAGATGAACATTGACTGCTTAATATGTCAAGGACTGTATTATGTCAGTAAGAATAATGATGATGATGTCCCAATGATAATAATAATAATAGAAATAATATTTTTTGAGTATATAGAGCCCTTAGAAAGTTTATAGAAAGTATTATGAAAAACCTCCTGTACCAAAATAAACTCATGCTTTAATTCCATTTTTCTACAAACTTTAAAAAGTCCCCTTTTTATTTTAGTCTGCTTGGACTGCCATAATGAAATACCATAGACTGGGTGGTTTTATGATAGAAATTTATTTTCTCACAGTTATGGGTACTGGGTGTGTAAGATAAAGGTGCCAGTGAGGTTAGTTTCTGGTGGGGGCTCTCCTTGAGTTGCAGACAGCAGCCTTCTTGCTATGTTCATATATAAGCTCTTCTCAGTGTGCACTCTCAGGTGGGGATGAGTATGAAATAGATGGAGAGGGAGAGAGAAACAGAGAGAGTGAGAGAGCTCTGGTGTCATGTCTTATAAGGATACTGATCCTGTCATATCAAGGCCCCATCCTTATGACCTTTAATTTAATTACTTCCTTAAAGTCTTCACCTCAAATATAGCTATACTATGGTTAAGGCTTCAATATATGTGGGGAGCAGGCACAAACATTTAATTCCTTGCAAGTAGATTATGTGTATCAGGATCTGCCCTAAATTCTTTATATGCATTATTTCATTTCATCCTCATAGCAAGTATTGTGTAATTATCTGTTAGGTTGTTGGGAAAGTCATGATGCATTTTGCATATAAAAACATAGAAAAATTCCAGACAACCTAATATTAAGTAATACATAAGAGAAGAATTATTATCCCAATTCTAGAATTAAAGAAAATTACCAAAGGTAAATAACTTGCTAAGATTGTATAACTAGTAAGTTTTAGAGCTGAGATCTAAGCAACATGATCAAATTCTGAAAATATTATCTCTAATCACAGCAACAACGTTTACGGCAGTTATATCCTGACTAATTTGAGATCCAGGACAGTGACACGCTGTGTTCAGCATTTTAAACAACTCACATAGCTAACAGATGGAAGAGGCAGAGGTAGTTTTGAACTTCAGTTGCTGACTTCAACATTCATCCTTATTTTGTTAATCTTTCACATTTATTTACTGTTGGTACTTAAAAGGGAGTCTCATTCATTTTTTCACTTTAACTTCACAATAATTATTTATGACATTATTATTGGCTTATCATGCCATTTTTACAGCTGAGAAAAACCTAACTTTAGAGTGCCAATAGCTTGCTAATTGCTAGAAAATGTTTGTTTAAATCCAAATTTTCTTATTTTCAACTGCCAAAAGGTACCATAGAATTGATCATAGTTTCACTCAACCAATCTTGCATGGATTCTTTCATATCTCCAACATTAATTCAGCATTTACTATGTCAGAGTCAAGCAAATTTTTCTGTAAAGGCATAGGTAGTGAATTATTTATTTAAAAATTATTTATTTTAAAATTTATTTATATGTTTATTTATTCCCTAGGTGGTGGTGGTTGTTGTTGTTGTTGTTCTTCTTCTTCCTCTTCTTTTTCTTCTTCTTTTTAGAGAGATTTTTGCCATAGAGCACATGCACTCACTGGAGAGACAGAGAGAAACAGAGAGACAAAATGTGAGAAATCACCCCCCATGGGGGATGGCCACACCACAATCCCTTATCTTCCATTCTCCTCTTGGGATTTTGGGCAGGCATGCATATGTGCCCAATGTGAGTTTTAGGCCACATTGGGGGTGGGAGGAGTAGGGGAGTCCAGCAATGTAACCAATACACCATCTGCTGGTCCGGTAGTAAATTATTTTAAAATAGTGGACCATATAGTCTTGATTGCAACTACTCAACTCTTCTTTGTAGTATAAAAGCAGCCCTAGATAATATGTAAATGACCAGAAGTGACATTGTTTAAATAAAACTTTATTTATGAAAGCAACTGGCAAGTAAGATTGGGCCCACAGGCTGTGGCTTACCAACCATGTACTATATATATATATATATGCCAAAGATGATTGGTGTTAGGTTCTGGAAACAAAAAGATTCTCTCAAGAAGTATACAGTCCTAAAGGAAGGAAAGTAGTAAATATGATGAAATTATAGTGGTTCTCTGATAGAAGTCTTTATAGGTTTTAATGTAGAGGTAGTGAGAAACTAGGATATGGGGTGAGGGTCCAGAGACATGGCACGCAAGGAATTTGGATGTAGCTGTTGGACCATAGTGAACCACAGTAGTGAATGGTCATGAAAGCACCAAGACTGGTTTAACTGATGATTTACACTCTTAGTAGTTTTGTTGTGTTAGGCAGGTAAAATGATTTTTCTTAGACTTGTTTTATTCTCCGGAAAATGTAAACATCAACATTTCCTTCTTATGGTTGTTGTAAGGCTTAATTGATTCAATACATGTAAAAAATTATCATGAGGTCAAGTCCCACAGTACAGTGATTAAGATAGCCAAATCTCACATAGTCAACCATGGTTTGAGTCCCAGCCCCAGCAACTTGAAAAAGATGCTGGGTGCGGGTGCATACATTCCACAAATGGGGATGTAGAAATGGAGAAAAAAGGATTGTGGTGTGATTATGTCTCATTGAGGGATGCCTTTTCTCTTTCTCTCTTTGGTGAGCACATGTACTCTCTGACAAATAATTTAGCATGTTACCTGGAATATAGTGAATACTTAATAAATAATATGAATAGAGATTTTTTTGATTTGTTTTTGAAAGATTACTCTGACATGATAAATGTATTAGAAGGGTCTAAAACTAGAAGCAAGAAAACTAGGAAATGATGGCAGCAATCTATGAGAGATAGTGAAAATCTGAACTTGGGCAGAGGTAGCAAAGATGGACAAAAGAAATATAGACTAATCTTGGGGGCTAACTTGGTGTCAGAGTGAGGAAAAGAGAGGGATCAAAATTACCTCTGTTATGTATGAATCTAGTGATGCTAATTACTCAGTTAAGGAGTACAGAAGGAAAGCCAGATTTGGGGTGAAGCTATTGAATTCCTCTTTGGACACACATTGGTTAGGCGGAAGTGTTCAGTGTCAGTTAACTGCATATTTCAGGTTGGAATTTCATAACTGGAAATTACCATCAGTGAAAGAATTGTTATCATGAAGTCCCTGGAAAGAATGAAATCACCAAGGAAGTATTACAAGCACATGAAGTAAAAGACAAATTAGCCTTGGGAAATCTGACATTTCAGGGACAGGCAGAGATGAAGAATCTGGTAAAAAATAATAAAAAGGAAAAATAAGGAAAGGTCAAAGTGGGTCATGGGACTCAGTAAGCAGTTTCCTCTCAGGAGTCAATAAAGGAGTTATGAGAAGACAATTCTGGGTCAAGCCCTGGTGGCACAAGTGGGAAGATGTCACATCATGGTGGCTGGAGTTGGCTCCCAGGCCTAACCCAAACAGGCTGGGCATGATGATTCACACCAGCTTTCCTGGCTAGCTGGGAGCCTGGGGAAGGAGAATCACGACACAGAGAAACCTTATGAGAGATACCTATCTCTCTCTTTCTTTCTCTCTCAGCCCCTTCCAAACACTCTCTTCTTCAATAAAAACATGAAAGGCAAATCCAGAGTATCATGGGAAGGAACAGAGTAGTCAATTGAATTAGAAAGTGATTGGTAAATTTAACCATGGTAGATTCAGTAGAGCAGTGGAGGGCACTACATTGTCACAGATTAAGGACTAAATGAAAACTGGGGTAATGAAGGCAGTAATTATAGATTTGGGGAGAGAAGTTCATGGTGAGGAGAAAGGGAAATGAACATAGACACTAGTGCATGATATAAGGAAGGCTTTCCCTTCTCCCCTGTAATTTGTTAGAGATTAAATATCCAGGAAAGAAGCACTCTTCAGAGGGGCTGGGTGAGGACGGATTGGGACAAAAGGTAGAGGAATTTGCTATTTATATAGCACAGGATCCAAAAAGATAAGGTTGAATTTAGAGGTAGTTGTTACAGTTTGTGGCTTTAGGAGGGTTTTCTAGTACTTACCTGCTACTTTCAGTTTTCTCTCTAAAAAATCAACCAGTTAATCTACTAAGAGAAGAAAGAGCAGTAATTAGGAAGGTGGCCTGATCAAAGTAAGATCTGGAATATTTGCTCTGGTTATGGAATTTGAACTTGGAGACCATAAACTCTGAATGGCACCAATCTTCCCACTTTTGTCATTTCTTCCAACAGTATACAGCAATACGGGAAGGAAAGGAGGAGATAGCAGATGAGTCCATTGATACAAGGCTGAGGATCTGAGGCAATATGGTAGAAGGACAAGAGATTGGAGGATCAGAGCATTGGCCACAGAATGACTAATGTGGTGGACATGTTTTTCCAGTGGACAGGGAAGGAAGTGAAGGCAGGAGGAGACCAATAGTGGGGGAAAAAAGAGTCAAAGGACCAGAAGAGCTTGATGAGGTTAAAAAAAAAATGTGTGATAGGTATAAGGAAAGGGAAACTGGGTGGATAGAAGTTAGAGTCAGAGATTTGTACACTGGACTTTAAAATGTCAGGGGCAGAACATTTCCTTTTAATGATAATCTCCAGGATGTAGCCATAAAATACATTATTAAATTGAGGCTATAAAAGACGGTCAAGGGAATTTGAAGTGATAATAATAACATAGAGTACACATCTGTGTGGTATTTTACAGATTGCAAAGCACTTTCACAATCATTATTGCACTTGACCTCATCCTATGATATTGATAAGGCAGAATTACCTCAATTATTATCTTAATTTTACACATGAAACAATTAAGCCTTAAAGATATTAAGTGTCTTTCCAGGAAGGTTAAATGATGGAAATTCCAAATGGGATGAAATCATTAGTATCTGAATCAAAGGTAGAAAAAAAACCCAGTTATTTCCATCAATTCAGACACGTCAGTGCTGTATATGCACTGACTAAATATTCTAAATGGGATTGATGTGGCAAAAATAACACAGCAACAATTGTTCCCTTGGAGAAGTTGGTGGACTCAAAATCATGACCCTCTCTCCATCCTCTCAAACAAAACATTCTTTACCTACTGGGTCACACCTGGTAATTTCACAACGATGAGGTGATCGTGTTTCTGACTCTGTCATAGGGAATAGGGCTCCCAGAAGTCCTGCTTCTCATTACTACCATGGGTTGGAACCTCCCCCGAGCTCCCTGGGGCCCTTGGCTTGGATGAAGACGGGTGGTGATCAGGTTCAACAGCTATGGGGAGAGGGGTTCAGCAGCTATGGGTAGAGGAGGGTCCAGAAAGCAGGCACCAGGTAAGGTGATTCATCCAAATGGCAAAATAGAGGCAAGATCTGGGAGAGCTGAGGGCCTCCCAAACAGGGTAGGGGAGAAGTACCTTCCATTTCCAGCTTAGATTTCTCCTTTGCCTTTCTTGCTTCTTGCTGGCCTTTTCTGGTCCCAACCTGGGTGTCAGATTTCATCTCAACTCCTAATTGTGGACTGGTTACTCAACCAGATCCCACATTTCAGCCTATAAAAAATGTTAACTCCTTCTCTTCTTTCCCTTTTTCTAGTTCTGTTCATCAGGCAGTGCTGCAACAGCCAAACCATTGTGGCATTTGGGAGGACCCACTGGAATCTACCATATTTCTGACACTATTTTGCTCTGTGAGCTTCTGTATATCACTTTCCTAGAATTTCTTTTCTTATTTGTAAAATTAATTGGCTACACTACCTATAATTAGCAAATAGGTCTCTCTATAATCACCAACGCAGACCACCAGTAGTAGCTTCTTGGGGCTCTGTGTTTGGAAGGATTCTGAGGCATATTGGAGTTTGGAGAATGTGCATTCTTCCTTGCCTCTAGAATGGTAGTTCTCAAACTATAGTGTCTTAATTACCTAGAAAACTTGTTATAAGACATTAAAATAAGATAAAATATATTAAATTAAAAATGTGAAAAATGAAAACAACAACAGAAAGACAGATTACTGGGCCACATATACAGAGTTTTTGATGCAGTAGGTCTGGGACACATGGCCTGAGCATTCACATTTTAAGTAAGGCTGATGTGGGTCCAGGGACCATACTTAGAACCACTGCTATTGCATTGAATATTTTATTGCTCAGTTTGGCTTGTATGAAATAATGTCATTCTCATCACTGGCTAGTTGACACAAGTACATAAACGTAGGGCTCCAAACTTCTTTAAGAGAAGTTAGAGATCCGTTAAGTAGAAGAAGTTGTACATCTGGAATTTTTTTAAAAAGTAGTCAAATTGTAAGCACAAAATTCTGTATTTTTTATAGCTGATATTTAACTACTATGGTGAGATAAAGAAAGCATGGACTGGGAACCAGCAGTTAGCGTAATGGCTATGTCGCTGGATTCCCACGTAGTCGACCGCGGTTCACGTCCTGGACCCGGTGGCTTAAAACTCACGCCGGGCGTGTGTGCATGTGTGCCCAAGATCGCGAGAGGAGAATGGAGGAGAAGGGATTGCGGCATGACCATCCCCTCTGGGGGGGGTGATTTCTCGCTTTCTGTCTCTCTGTCTCTCTCTATCTGTCTGGCGAGCGCACGTGCCCTATAGCGAAAACCTCTCAAAAACAAAACAAAACAAAACAAACAAAAAAAAAGAAAGCATGGACTTTGGAATTAGAGACACCTGAATTCAATCCTGGCTCTGCAGTTTGTTAACTCTTAGCGCTTGGACCAGTTTCCAAACTCCTCTGCTTCACTTTACGCAGTGAATTCATTATCTTTTCTGTTTGGCTCATTTGATCTATGCTTAATGGCGAACTTCCAGTAGGCATTCAAGAATATTCTTCGAATGAATTTGTAATGATTTGTAATAGATAAAATTACAAATCCCAAAATTCTTTTCTTTTTTTTTCCTTCCTAATGTATAGGGATTAAATTTTAATTGCTTTTGACAGTGTTATTTTTAAGTACACAGGAAAACTGAACTTTGTGTTATGACTCAACTGTGCTGAGAAAAAAATGTAGCTTCTTTATTTTCTGTAACTCTGTGTTCATAAAACTCAGCTTTCTGTTTAGCAGTGGGAATTGGAAGGGAAGAACTTACTTCTCTTTTTTTCTTTTTTGATGGTGTGTGTGTATGCACTCATATATATATTTTTAACTGTGATTTCTTATTTACATATACTTTTAGAACACCTTTGTGTGGTACTATATGGTTTTTCAAAGCATGCATACAATAGTCAAATTAAGGAAGGATACAGACATGTTCATCTTATTTGACATTCATCATTACATTATGTTGTGTACCTTAAACAATAGTTCTGTTAGTTTTTCTTTTTGAAGTATATATTGTCGACATTTTTTGCTTTGTTGTAGTACACTACTCCATAATCTAGTCCACTAGTTTACTGTTTCCTGTATCTGTTAGTCATTTTCTCTTGGACCCTCCTCTCTACTGTGCACCATCTGGTATCTACAATTACTCTCTCTACTTCTATGCCATTGAGTCTTTCAGTTTTTGCCATAGAGAGTGGACATTTGCTTTATGTTAACACAGTATTTGTCTTTCAAAGACTAGCTTATTTCTCTTGGCATTATGTATTCTATGCTTTATGTCAAATGATAGCATGTCATTGTTCTTTATAGTTGAGTAGTATTCCATTATTTACATATGCCACATTTCTTAATCATATATTAATATATAAAACTAAATAATGCCAGTATCTTAATAACAGGTGTGTGTATGAATGTGTGTGCATAAGGATGAAAGGAAATGTAAATGGAGGCATTTTATCACCAGTAAGGAGAGATTCATGCAAGAGAATACTTAGAATATTTATTAATCAGTTCATTGGTTGTTAGGAACTTCGGCTGATTTCATGTCTTTTTCTTTTTCTCTTTTGTTTTTAGAGCGATTTTTGCTATCGGGTGTGTACACTTGTCAGAAAGACAGAAAGCAAGAAATCACCTCCCAGGTGAGGAGGGCCACACTGCAATCTCTTCTCCAGTCTCCCCTCGGGATTTTAAGCATGCACGCACGTGTGCCTGGTATGAGTTTTAAGCTGCTAGGTCCAGGACTTGAACCGTGGTTGACTATGTGGGAATCCAGCAATGTAACCATTATTTTCTTTTTTGATGGTGTGTGTGTATGCACTCATATATATATTTTTAACTGTGATTTCTTATTTACATATAATTTTAGAACACCTTTGTGTGGTACTATATGGTTTTTCAAAGCATGCATACAATAGTCAAATTAAGGAAGGATACAGACATGTTCATCTTATTTGACATTCATCATTACATTATGTTGTGTACCTTAAACAATAGTTCTGTTAGTTTTTCTTTTTGAAGTATATATTGTCGACATTTTTTGCTTTGTTGTAGTACACTACTCCATAATCTAGTCCACTAGTTTACTGTTTCCTGTATCTGTTAGTCATTTTCTCTTGGACCCTCCTCTCTACTGTGCACCATCTGGTATCTACAATTACTCTCTCTACTTCTATGCCATTGAGTCTTTCAGTTTTTGCCATAGAGAGTGGACATTTGCTTTATGTTAACACAGTATTTGTCTTTCAAAGACTAGCTTATTTCTCTTGGCATTATGTATTCTATGCTTTATGTCAAATGATAGCATGTCATTGTTCTTTATAGTTGAGTAGTATTCCATTATTTACATATGCCACATTTCTTAATCATATATTAATATATAAAACTAAATAATGCCAGTATCTTAATAACAGGTGTGTGTATGAATGTGTGTGCATAAGGATGAAAGGAAATGTAAATGGAGGCATTTTATCACCAGTAAGGAGAGATTCATGCAAGAGAATACTTAGAATATTTATTAATCAGTTCATTGGTTGTTAGGAACTTCGGCTGATTTCATGTCTTTTTCTTTCTTTTTCTCTTTTGTTTTTAGAGAGATTTTTGCTATAGGGTGTGTACACTTGTCAGAAAGACAGAAAGCAAGAAATCACCTCCCAGGTGAGGAGGGCCACACTGCAATCTCTTCTCCAGTCTCCCCTCGGGATTTTAAGCATGCACGCACGTGTGCCTGGTATGAGTTTTAAGCTGCTAGGTCCAGGACTTGAACCGTGGTTGACTATGTGGGAATCCAGCAATGTAACCATTATACCATCTGCTAGTCCCTGATTTCATGCCTTAATACTGCAATAAATGCAGGTGTGTAAATGTTTCTCTGACAGAATGATTTCCTGAGTCAGGAGCTTAACGTTCCTCATTATCTTGTCTTCAGCTTTATTGGGTGAGTTGGTCTTTTTTTCCATAAAGAGGTTAAAGACCCCTCACTGATCCCCATGGTTTAATGGTCAGTCTGGTCTGTCGTTGCCTCTGGACTATTAGTCATTAAAGCCCAACTTGTTCATTCTGAACCTGGGGCTCTGTTCAGACACCACTGCAGGATCTATTGTCTTGACCATTTATCTCTGGTTGCTAAATCCAAGCTCACTGTGGCTTCTTTGCCTTTATCATGAGGTCCTAAAGCTTTACAAATTTAGCCTCTCAGGACTTCTGTGTCTTCTCACTTATTGAAGGGGAATTTTTGGGTTTCTGCCTACAATGTAGGCAGGGTACATGTTAGTATCTAAGGTGCTCAAAAAATTCAATGTGGTTTATTGGGAAGGACTCAGAAGCAAGTTTCAGAAAACCTCTGTCTAAGTCTTTTCTTACCTCCTAACAGCTGTAGGACTTTAAAGTAATTGCTAAGTTTCCTATACTCCCATTTTTCATATTTACTAAGAGGGCCATAGAGTGATACTGAAGAATTCAAGTGATGATCAAAATAAACTTTATTTATAAAAATTATTGCTAAAAAGCAAACCTTTCTCTAATTCTTTGGGAGAAAGAGATTGCATGTGTATTAAGTTCTGTAAAAATAAAGGTAACTGACTGTTTATAACTTTGTGGGGGCTCCTGACTCACAAACAGGATATTTCAAAGATGCACAGAGGGGCTGGTTCAATGGTGCAGTGGTAACAGCTTTTCAAGAGAAGCTGGATTCCACATGGCCATGGTGATTCAAATCCATAGCCCTATCGGCCTGAGACATGCCAAGCATCGGCATGAGTGCCCAAGACCCGACAGGCTGGAGGAATGGAGAAAGGGGTTTGTAGTGTGACCAGACACTGTGGAGGTTGTCTCTCCTTCTCTCTCTCTCATTCTTACTCTCATGTGTGTACACGTGCACACTAACATGAATAAATAAGATAATTTATTAGAGAGAGAGATGTATAGGGGATTGTGACATGTCATCCAAGACATAAGAGTCTGTCACCTCAGTCACATGGCTTTAGTTCTCAGAAACTCTGTGGTCTCTCATGTAATGAAAATAATCCTAGCTTCTTAGTAACAGCTGCTTGTGTGCCTGTGGGCACACACACGTGCCTAAGGATTTAATGGAAGGTAAATAGAAGGTTTTTGTCACCAGTAAGAAGGAAATCATACAACAAATATGAGTAGAATATTAAATTTGGAATTAATACATTTATTCTTTCCTTTCCTTTATCCCACCACAGTCAGCTTAGAGGTGGAAGGAAGAAAATAATGACCTGTAATTAAAATTCAAAGAAAATAAAGGGAAATTTACTCAGCTTTTAGGAGTTGAATAGTGGACCAGTAGTAGAGTAGGTGGTGCTGAGGTTAAGGCAGCTGGATCTCACATGACTGACTTCGTGGTTCAAGTCCTGGATCTGGTGGCTTGAAAAACACACTGGTGTGTGTGCCTGCTCAAAATCCCACAATGTAATATCTCTCTCTTCCTTCCTTCCTTCCTTCCTTCCTTCCTTCCTTCCTTCCTTCCTTCCTTCCTTCCTTCCTTTCTCTTTGGTGAGTGTAAGCAAGTGCCCTATAGCAAACTTAAAAAAAAAAAAAGAATAGTTAAAAATTTTTTTGTTCTAATTTTGAAAGACAAAGTTCCCTAAGTTTATGGACTAAAAGGGGGGATCTGGAGTTTCGTGAAATGCTCTGGAGGCTCTTTAAATAGGGAACTTAATGTGAGGAATAGGGAATATAGAATGATCAACTTGGCAATATAACAGATGCCTCAATTCATGCACAGCCTAGACAAAAAAAAAATTCTCTCCATACTCTGAAAGTGCCATATTTTTAATTGCCAAGAAACCCTATCCTGTTTTATGTGAGTCACGTAATTAATCTGCAATGGCAGCATATTCGATTGAGCAGATACGGAATTTAACTTTGAATACGCACAGGGTATTGTCACTATGGAACCAGAAACAAGAGTGAAAAAAATCACAAAACACATCTCAACCTTCAGGCTGAGAGTTGTTTCCAGGGTGGAGGAAGTGGCCACTTAGGAAACGAGATCCATCACTGAATGTTCACATGTTATGGTCAGCGGACCATGGACATTCCCAGCTGGGAGGTTACATTAGAGCGTGGCATGTTCTACCATGGGAAAGAGCAGGAAGTGCTACCTGACTTTTGAGGAGCACCTCATCTAGGCAGCCCCTCTTCTGTGTTATTCCATTTACTCCTTAGCACAGTCCTGTGAGAGTGTTAAATCCCATTTTTTATGTGAAAAACCATGGTGGGAAGGAGAAAGCTACTTGTTCATGGCCATACTCCTGAACTTGTAGAATTCAAAGAAAACCAAAAATGCTGTGGGCTTGGTGAATCATAACTGCATCAGGAAAGCAATTTTTTTTTTTTTTTGGAGAGGTTTTTGCTACGGGGGCATGCGCTCACCAGAGAGACAGAGAGAGACAGAGAGATAGAAAGCGAAAAATCACCCCCCAGGAGGGATGGCCACTCTGCAATCCCTTCTCCTCTTGGGATCTTGGGCACACACGCACACATGCCCGGCATGAATTTAAGCCACCAGGCCCAGGACTTGAACCGCAGTCTACTACATGGGAGTCCTGCGACATAGCCATTACACAAACTGCTGGTTCCATGAAAGCAATTTTGAACTGACAGTGGTGAAGCTAGCATCTCTGACACCTGAAACAGATCACTTAATACCACACCTCCCCCACCATGGCAAAATTATATTTAACAGTAGACATGAAACAAAACATATAATGTTGAGAAGACATGAAATGAAAAATTCAATTTAATATATATATAATCATGCTAATAAAAGAATAAAGTTAAATATTGTAATTTAAATAAAATATCTACCCCTCAGTTTGCACCATGTTTCATTATTTGAAATTTTAATTACAAATAAAAAGCCAGTAGTCACATGGAATTATGGAATTCCCTTGTCCCATCCTTGCCCCATCTTTTCTATAAAATATAAAGACTAGAAAGGCCTGAATGTGCTTGAATGGTTTTAGGTAATTTCCATTAGAAAATAAGGAGATGGTTTCAGAGACCTTTGGCCAGACTCCTCTGGCCAGAGCCCTTTCTTACTGGCAGCCAACATCCATAGAGGGATGATAAGGTCACAGTGGCAAGTAAATGAATCAAAGTACCTGTCATTCTTGTGACTCTACCTCTCTACCCCTCCATATAAATACATCACATCTCCTCTGGAGGGGAAGCTGAAGCACTTCTGGCTTCAGACTCCCAAATGTTCTTTCTCTCAATAGACTTTCCTCTTTCCTTTTGGAAAAAAAAAAAGAATTATGGAATTAAATGAACTCACATTTTGTGTTTTGATCTTCACAAGCACTATACTATTGTTGCGTATATTTAATCTAGTTTAAAGAAGGCATGGAGACCTAGAATTTATTAGAAAACTACATTCAAAACAAAACCAATGTAGCTTTTTGCTTGTGTTGGGAGTCAGCTGCGTAATTGAGAGTTCTGTGAACTCCCTTCCTTGTAGAATATAAAGCTTATGAAAGGATACATTTTTAAAACTACAGATTTCAACCTTGCATACACATCATTAAAATTCTAACAGTAATGGCAGCAGTGATTGTTTAGAATGTAGACCAAATTTGTTTAGAGAAGAATATTTTATCATCGACGTTGATTAGAATTGTTGGCACATGTGAATAACAAAAAGCAGACTCACTTCAACTCTATTTTTAAAAATTATTTTCTAGCTTTCTGCAGACAGTGGTTCCCCTTGATGCCTGCACCCAGGGCAGACCATTCCCATGCCCTCAACCTTGGTCACCACAATTTAGAAAACATTTCTACTTATGTTATCATACTTATTTCTCCACACATCCTTTTGGTGAGTAAGCATTACTCTTCCTCCTGCATAGATGAGTAACCTCCAGATTATTAAAGTTTAAATCTCTTGTCTAAGCTTGTAAAAATTACTGTGAATGATAAAAATCATGATTATAACATTAACTGTGAGATGAATTTGTATTGCAGGTTTACAGACTCAGCTAGCTAAGAACTTTATGTCTATTAGCTTGTTAGTCCTAAACCAAGTAAGATGGGTCATATTGTTACCCCATCATATTGATGAGGAAACCAAGGTATGGGACATTCTAATAATCTGTCCGTTGTCATAAGGCTGGTCATCGGATGGAACTAACTATTGGAGTGGGCCACAGGATCAATACTCTCCACCATTGCTGTCGTCCTCCCATTACAAACCCTGTCAACCTGCCTTGTGCTTTTCAATTACACTATTTTGCATCTGTGATGAGGATACATTATTTTTTAAAAGATTTATTTATTTTAATTTTATTTATCATTATTATCATTATTTTAAAAATTTGCTATAGGGCACTTACACTCATCAAAGAGAAAGAGAGAGAGAAAGTGAGAAAGCAAGCCATCAGGTCTGTGACTTGAACCATAGTTGGCCGTGTTAGACATCCTACACTTTCACCACCACTCGACATGCTGGCCCCAAAATATACACTATTTCTTTTTTTATTAAAATTTTATTTGTTTCTTTTTTATTTGTTTTATTTTTAAATTTGACCAGAGAGAGAGAGAAAAAAAAAGAGAGAAAGCAAGCTGCTAGGTCTGGAACTCAAGTCATGGTTGGCCATGTGGGAGTCTAGAGCCTTAACTACCATGCCACATGCCAGCCCTGAAAATCTGAAGATACACTATTTCATTGAAAGCCATCTAAGTAAACTTTCTGGTCAGTTTGCTTTTTTCTTTTTTTTAAATTTGTCTCTGTTTGCTTTTACTTACACTCCACAAATGTGGAAGCTAAGAAAGTTGTAAACAGAAATTAAAGCTGATAAAAAACTTTCTCTCTTAGAAGAATTGCTTCTTAATTAAACAATTGATTAACTAGCACTAACTCAAGATACAGTATACCAAGCACTGTGCTGAAACTCCTGGGAGAAGGATTTATCAAAAGGCACAGGACAGGATTACTGTATTAAAGCATAGCTTTTGTAACCGCGTAACCACTGGTTATAAGATTTTCTTGATATCCTATAAAATAAGTAGGGAGACATATATAAGGTGATATCTCACATTACTGAAATGTCAGATTGCTATTTAACTTTTGGTTAGCAATTTGGAAATAAACCAAAGTACAAACCTAGGAATAAGTCTCCTTTATCTGTATTTGAAACCACATCTCTCTCTCTCTCTTTTTTTTGTTTTTAAATAATTATTTTATTCAACTTTTTAATTTATTTATTTAAATTTGACCAGAGAGGGACAGAGAGAGAGAGAGAGAGAGAGAACAAGCCACCAGGTCTGGGATTTGAATGGCAGTCGGTCACGTGGAAGTCCAGAACACTTAACCATCATGCCACCTGCCGCCCTGAGACCACAACTTTTAAAGTTGTGTTTAGGGAGAAGTATAAAGCTGATTGTTGGTGGTAGCATTTTTCATACTCCCAGGATGAAAAGACAGAAGTACTCCCAGTACTAGAGACAGAAGGAGTACCAGTAGCAGTGCATCCCAGGGGCCCAATTTCTTCAGTTCTCTCTGTTTACTGCACCAAAATCAGAGTGTAGAAATAGAAATGAAGTTCCTGTTACAACTTTCTTTATATTATACCTGATCTAGAAGCCATGCGTAATCAATTGGTTCTTTAGACAAAAGTGGTAGCAAGGATATTCCGCAAGCATCTATGAGGACAGAAAACGGCTCAGGGTCAGTCCACTTTTTCATCTACCAATACCAACAGGAATGCTCGCTTGGACTTTGGAAGTACATAGACATATGTCTGTATATTCCAATTCTGCTAATTACCTTTCTAAATCTTAGTTTTAGTAATATATGAAGAATAATGAGAACATTTGTAATATTAATAGTTCTTATTTACAATAAGGGATAATAATAGTAGCACTAATTTCATTAGGATTAACAATTGCCATGCATGTCAATAACCTTTTAACTGGAACCCTTAGGCCCAGATATATTTTAAAATTTAAAATTTTTTGGAAACTGCAATATTATAAAACATCCTCAACAGCACCTGGTTAATACCCCATACTGAAAAGCAAACTGCATCTCCCCCCCGCCAAGTCATATGTTTAAATCGTCACTCTAAGTAGCATATATAAAGATAATAGATGTTTCATGTAAATTTGGGGTGAATTTTGCTGCCAGGTGAGTTTGCCACAGACTTGCAAGTAAAAGAAACAAAAACAACCCCTTTAATTTTCAAAGACTTTTGAGTTCCATAATTGTGGGTGAGGGACTGTGTATGAAATATAACTCCACCAATAACAAAACAGCAGCAACAGCAGCAACTAGCATTTCCTGATTACTCCTGTGCCAGTACTGATCATGCTTAGAGAGGATCCTAGCAGCTCCCTTGGTCTACAGAGGGGTCCCTGGACATACTCCTCCAAACCTCAGGGATGGTTTAGAACAGAGTCCAGCCTCAGTCCTCCTGTGGCAACTAACCCAGGCCAAGGGATCCAGTCATGAAAGCTGCTGGGATTCATACTATCTCAGATAAATGAGGCCTGTGTGAGACCAGGCGTCTGCTTTGTCCGACAGTCTCCTCAATAGATCTCCCATCCCTGATTTAACTGTTAGCACCTGAAGTGTAAACTTTCTTCACTGCCCCAGACCCTTTAATTACACCAACATCTCCACGAGACTAGGTGAAACCCTCATCCCGAACCCAGCTTTTTCTCTGAAACTCTCTGAATCCTTCCTTTCTGTCCTTGAAATTGCCACTCTAGTATCAGGAAAGTCCTCTCTGTCCCCAAATCTGTTTTCAGTATTCAATTCTCTTTTCCTACCGACACCTGGCTTCCCTTTGCCAGGTTTTATTTTCCTGGCAGCCCTCTCAAGGGCTCTCTTTCCCCTTCTCTCCCATAAATCTGAGACCTGGAGTAGGTTTGCTGAGTTCTCTGTGTTCCATTTCTGCTTCCAGATTCGTCTTTCTTCTACTGTTTTGTAAAAATTCAGCTTCCTTGGGGCTTTGCTACACTGCTGTCGCTAGTATTTTCTGCTCTCCCAGTCTCTCACACTCCTTCATTGAGCATCACCAATTGAATCAGCGTCCTCCTCACCATCCCAAGTCTTTCCATCTTCCCAGGTCTCCCTGTCCCATGGGGGGACAATACTTTGATCTTTCAGTTGCTTCACTCCTTTCTCCTTTGCTCCATTTCAGCTGTCTGCTCTGTCAGTCCAATTTTGTACCTTATCACCATTTGAAATATCCCCACTTCCAGAGGAACTAGTTCCAGCATCCTACTTTTTGTCCATCATCATGTGCCTTCTGGTTTTTATGATTAATGCAAATATTTTACGATTAATGCAGACATTCTCTGGGGCTTCCAGTGACTTGATCCTTCATAAATCCTAATCTATCCATTTTCCCTCTTTTCTTTCTCTCTCTCTTCCCACTTTATTCCTTATCTAATTTAGATGAGATGGTGCATCATCTCTATGACTCTGCTGTAAGCATCCCAAACACTCTCTTCCTTTCTCTTGTATCACAGCCACTTGACTGGATTTGAACCCTGGATCAAACCCTCTAGCTGCTTTCTTTTCATCCAATTCAGAGCAGCTGAGTGCTGCTGGAGATAGGGAGTAAACGGGAAAGATCTGTATTTCTATCAGGCCTTTTTGGGAAAATGATTGAAAACCCAGCTCAAAGTGACTTTTGTTGTTGATTAAACAAAAAGAGGAATTGTTGACAGATATAATGGAAAAGTTCAGAAGTAGCACAGCCTTTGAGAAATCTGTGCCCTGAAGATTCAAATTATGTCACCACAATCTTTTTTGTTGTCACTGGGTTTTTTGTTTTGGTTTATTCTCACTTTCTTCTGCTTTCCTGGCTGACTCCTCCATCCTCAGCTTTATACAGTGACTCTTAACATCTCTAATTGCACCCCTCCCACGTGGACCCCTTTGATCACTGCTGTTGGCCTGCTGTAGTAGTTTCCAGCTTCACAGTCTCAGAGCACTCCACGGAAGACATAAGTGGGAGAGCTGCCCAGTGAAGCTTCATTTTCCCTGAAGCACCTGGAAATGTTTCTTTGTATCTCATAGGCTCTGAATGGCTTACATCTTCATTCTTGACCAATCACTGTGTTCCAGAAATGGAATATGCTGATTGGCTTAAACAAGACCCTAATTAGGAGCTGAATATATTAAAGGGCCTATCCAACTTGGTGGTGCACTAAACTGCAGTTCTAGAAGCCACAGGGCTGGCCATAGGTTCAGATCCCCAGTTCTGCTTGAAAACACACTGAAGATGTGCCAAATATCCTAAAAAGCTAGAGAGCTGAGGAAAGGGGATTGTGGCATGAGAAGACTGTGATGAGAGTGACTCTCTTTCATGTGTGTGCATGCACTCTATCATGAATAAAAAAAATTAATTAAAAATTAGAATACGTAAAAGAGAAAAATTCATCTAAGGGAAGTTGCAGCCTATGTCTTATCTCCAGTTGAAAGCCTATCCCTGCACTTTTGTTTTGGATCCCACCCTCCTCCTGCTGCTTCTCCACCTGTGTGTCGTACCTTTGGTATCTCATCCATATCAGAACCTGACAATTGTCATATTTATTCCACTGAATCTCATTCTCATCATCTCCACTGTTATGAACTCTGGTTCTACCTACCCCACATCCACCCTAGCCCTTTACAATCCACTGTTGTCTTTAAACGAGTAGACCCGTACATATTACATCCATGTTTGAAAGCTCTCCAGTGAATTTCCATTGCTCCTATGGTAGAGGCAGATATTCTTGCAGAGGTAACAAGACACTGCCTGGTCTAGAACCTCCCTGTGTCTGTAGTCTAATTTTATACCAATTGTGTCTGTCCTCTAATCATATTCTCTCCTCCCTTGCTACATTAACTGCCTCTCAATATGCAGACCTGAGTCAGCAGACATTCCTTAGGGAACCTTTCATACATCCATTGTCTTGAGAAGATCTTCTCCTATAGACACTCTCAAGTCAGTATGCCTTCTTTCAACCTTCAAACTTCTTGCAATTATTTATTGGGTCTTTGGGAAAGTCATAATGCATTTTTACATAGAAAAACACCTCATGACTTTTCCATCAACCTAATAGTTGTTAACATGTCATTTGATCAAGTCTTTCCCCCCCTCCCCACTAATCACTAGGACCTATGAGAACAAATCAAAGTTCTTCTGAGATTGGCTCTTTTCTTATTACTATATTGCTAATAATTATCAGGCAGCTTTATAGATTAGGTCACTGGAAAAGTCACGACATTTTTTTTTATGCAAAAATACATCCTGACTTTCCCGATGACCCAATATATTGAATGAATGAATTCAAGTAGTAAATGCATATGAAGTGGTTAATACAATTCCTGGTAAATAGTAAGTACTTCAAAGTGGCAAGTATTATAAATATATTATTTTGCTGCTGTTATAATTTCTTAACTCTAGAAATGTGTTTTAAATAGTACATCCTCCTTCACTCTATGATTCAGTGGAATTTTCCACTGTTAGTGAGCACAAAAGCCACAGGGGCTGCACTGCTCCACATTCTTAGTCACCTGCCAAGTACTGAACCTTAGGTGCCTATAGAAAGGTAAATCACCAAAGGAGAAAACTTGTCCTCCCTTCATGTGACAGGTGAATGACAACTTAATGCTGCTCTATATAAACACACAAGCCTTAATTGATTATCAAGAACATTTTATATCCTTCCTATAATTTAAAAGCTCACATGAGATGACTTCAGTCTTTTTAAAAATATATCTATATAATGAGAGACCAGCCTGTCATAGATATTACCAGTCACAAAGACCCTTTCTAAATAATTACATATTTAGGTCCTCTGTGTGAAATGCCTTTATGTTCATTATGCTTATACATCTTTTCAACATAGTATAAATTTAATTTGGTTAAAAAAGAGAAGATTCTATAGAAATATATCAAAATATAAACTTTGTCTCTGGGGGAGTGTGCTACGTTTTCTCTATTTACTATTCTAAAAGTCTAAATTCCTTAAAATGATCTTGTTAATCAGAAAATGTCAATATACTATTTTTAACTCCTCATACTATATTTTGTATATAAAATATGATCAGAATTATGCAGAAAATACACACAACAGAAGCAACTTGAGGGCACACAGCAAACGCTTAACTGGTTATCTCTGGGTGTTAAGACTACGTGACATTTTCTGTATTTTTTTAATTTAATCTTTTTATAAAGGAAAGTGACCTTTACTTCAATGACAGAAACACTGCTATGGAGGAGCTTGTAAAGATTCCTAGCAGAGTTGATGGCTGGAAGTAGATTGTGAGTTATCGAAATCCAGGTTGGGAAATATTTCACTAGAAGTCAAAATACTTTGGAAAAATTAAATCTCTGCTTAAATTATAGTTAGAAAAAATTGTCACTTGTCTCGCAAAGATCAGTTTAGAGTGGAAAGAAGTCCTGAAGCCAAGAATTCTTTATTCTTTTTTTGAGAGCTTTCTCATTATAGGGCGCATGTGCTTGCCAGAAAGAAAGTGAGAAATCACCCCCTAGAGGTATGGCCACGCCTCAGTCCCTTCTCCTCCATTCTCCTCTCGGGATCTTGGGCACACCGCATGCACACGTGCCCGGTGTGAATTTAAGCCACCAGGTCCGAGACTCGAACCATGGTTGACTATGTGGGAGTCCAGTGACATAGCCATTATGCTAACTATTGGTCCCGCCAGGAATTCATACACCAAAGGCCTTTTATCATTTTATACCAAGTGTCTGATTTCCTTTCTACCTCACAAAGTTTAAAATATATATCTAATATATATCTATACACACACACACTTACTTATTTATGTATATATGACACATACACCCTCAAAGAAACTGGACAAGGAAATAAATGTTTCCCAAATTGCTAAAATTACTTGATTTATGAAATTCAGATGAATTATTATCTTTAAAATACAGAAGTACCAATTACATTTTGGGGGGACAATTTTCACCTTTTTAACTCTCAACAATATTTGAAATTCACAAATTATGTTCCTAGGAATTTTATTATCAGTACGGATATAGATGTGCCTCTTTACAGGAAAGGATAAAATTCTGGACACTTAGATAAATACATATTTTCTCCTCTCTTCGGTCATCTGAGTCCTCTCTTACCTTCAAATATTGACTCAGAGCTCATCTTTTCATAGAAGCCTAAGTGACTGCTCTCATTTGTAGCCTTATTACCCTCCTATATCTGTTACTTCCCCCTAATACTTTATCTCTTTCATTAATCTTTATATTTTCTTAAACAATCCTTTAAGATATTACACCTGCTGCTGCACAAGATTGTAGTCTCCTTGGGAAATGACCTTAGTTTTGGACTACTGTACCTCTCACTTTTGTCTTTCTTAAATTCATCTTATTCCTGACTTCCCCATGTGCAGTCATCCCGCGGTATCCACATGGGATTGGTTCCAGGATGCCTTGGAAAATTTACAAAATCTGTGAATACCAAATTCCAAGGAATCTCAAGTACCTTATATAACGTGGCATAGGGTTTGCATATAAACTACACAGTCCTCCTATATACTTTAAATTGTCTCTAGATTACTTATGATACCCAATACAGTACAAGTGCCATGTAACTAATTGCTGTATTATATTGTTAGGGAATGGTGACAAGAAAAAAATCTGTACATGTTTAGTACAGCTGAAACAAATTTGTAAAACGTATGTTTAGTCCATGGTTATTTAAATATACGAATGCTACAATGGTTTGAATATGTGCCCCCAGAAGTTTATGTGTTGAAAACTTACCTGCCATTGTGATGGTCTAAAGGTGAAAACTCTACTCATCTATGGTATTAAGAAGAAGGGCTTTTGGGAAGTGACGAAGATTAGATAAAGTCTTCAGAGTGAATGGTCCCCCATGACTGAATCCTGATGGCTTTATAAGAAGTAGAGAGGTTAGAGCTGACAGGACAGGGATATAAGCTCTTGTCCTCTTGTCATGCAATGCACTGAGCTGCCTTGGAATTCTGTAGACATTTCCCACCAAAAAGGAGATGTGGTGCCTTGACCTTGGACTTTCAAAACTGTGAGCTAAATAATCTTCCTGCCTTTTTTTTTTTTTTTTTTTTTTTTTTTTTTTTGCTATAGGGTGTTTTTACTCTCTGGAGAGATGGGCGTGGGGTATGGTGGGAAGGGGAGGGAAACTGTGAAATCATCCCCCAGGGGGCATGGCCATGCTGCTATCCCTTCTCCTTTATTTTCCTCTTGAGATTTTGGGCATGTGTGCCCATGTATCTGGCATGTTTTTCTAACCACTGGGTCTGGGACTTAAACTACAGTCACCCATATGGGATCCAGTCACCTTAATCACCATACCACTTGCCAGCTCAGTCTCTAGTCTTCACAAGTTACCCAGGCTCAGATATTTCTTTTATAGTAATGCAATAGACTAAAACACATGTAGAAGATAAAGGGCTGAACTGTATTTATATTGTTGCAAATTTCCTTCTTTATTTTCTCAACTCCTATTTCTGTTGCTCAGCACTGTTTTCTTAGCCACAATGGAAACAATATTGGTCTCTGGTTGCTCACCTGAGAATTAGTGGACTCCTAGCCTCTTCTTAGCTCCTCTCTCACTTAGTCCACTTTGATGCTCACGTGGGACTGAATCAGTAAGCCTTAGCTCAGCAAAGACTCCTCACACACTGTAGGATAATACTGTGCTTCATGTATATTTTTAAATTTAATTTTACCCAGTCTTTTCATTTTTATATGAAAATAAAATCCGCAGTTTATTGTGGTAAAGGTTAAACAAAATAGGGCCAACAAGTGGCACAAAGATTAAGGTAGCTGGATGCTATATGGCTGTTAGGTTCGAGTTCCAGACACAGTGGGTTGAAAATTGTACCAGATGTGTGTGCATGTATGCCCCAAATCCTGAGAGAAAAATGAAGGGATTGTGGCATGACCAGCCCCCTCCTATCCCCCTAGGGTGGGTAATTTCTAATTTTCTCTCCTTCTCTTTTTCTGTCTCTCTTTGGTAAGTGCACATACCCTGTAACAAAATTAAAAAAAAATGTGTAATCATCCAATACAGTGCCTTCCATATAGTAGATAATTAAGAGATGCTAGGAACTTTTCTCATTTCCTTGAGGATTATCACTTTTTTTTAATTCAAAATTCGGAAACTGATTCTATGAATTATTAATGACTGGTTTTGTGTGTGTGTGCGTGTGTTTTGAAATAAGGATTATGTGATAAATCATTTTGGGAAACATTGGGGTTAAATTAGATTTAAAAGACTTCTCCTCAGAATCTTGAATATGATATGATTCCCTAGTGGAACATGCGAGGACAGTTCTCCCAAATATATTTGACAAGCGGTGTCTGTTTTTCATGGAGTGTTTTTAAAAACTTGGATTAGAGGATTTTATTGCCAATCTGACTCTTTGTTATGCAAACCTCAAGATAAAGGTTCTATTTTATGGACTGATATCCTAAGAGAAATTGCATTTTAGAAAACTATCATTTTGCAACTATATACGCATATAAATCAGGATTTCCTAATACCGTGTAAAACTAAATAAATAGGAAATTAAACTGGATGTTGAGGATGAAATAAGATGGCAACTTGGGAATCATAAACTTCAATTTCAGACATGATGTGTTTAGCAAAACATGTTTATTTGTCTCAGTTAATAAACTTCATTAAACTTTAAAGTTAGAAACTTGAACATGAAATATGGGAAAATTGTCAAATGTAAAAACAGAATTAGAAATTTATCTAATTTGGAATAATAAACTACACATATGAAAAGAAACTCTGAAACAAACAAATAAAAACAAAGGACAAAACATGAGCTACTGGAAGGCTCTGGATACTCAACAAAAGCAGCAGATAGCACTTGAAACTTGAGCGGAGGGGACCAAATGGAGTGAGATCCTTGTTTCATGTGGCTTTACTTTGAAGGTCTCCACAAGGTGTCATGGTATAGGTGGCATCAAGTGGCTAAAATTCTGATAGAAAACTCTGCACCCCACCAACTCCTCCCCACCACACATGTACATAGACCCAGTAAAGGAGTCTTGGGGCACCTAGAGCCACAACAGAATTAAGGGGTAGTTTGAAAGGAGAGAGCCAAAGAATGAGAACTCTCTAATTGAGTTTTTAAACTCAGCTCAAATTTCTGGATGACCCCAGAGCCATATACTTGTGAGGCACCCAAAAGCATCTTGCAACAAAAGCCTAAATACCTGGCTTGAGATATAAGTCTCCATCCTTCAAAGATATGACAGTCTATAATTTCAGTCTAACTGAGTTAAAATAAAAAGCTGAAACAAAATAACAAATGAAAAACAAAAACCCAGAAACCCCCATGGGACAATATAACAAAATTCAGAATTTCTAAAACAGAACATTTACAATGCCCAGAATGAAAATCAAATCCTGAGTTAACCCAGATGTTTAAATTATGAGATCAGTGATTTAAAGAAGATATAATAGCTGTGTGAGATAAAATTAAATATGAGGGAGTCTTCAAAAAGTTCATGAATGCATATTCTGAACAATGATTCATGGATTTCAATTTTTTTTCTACCAAATTAACTCATATTCTAATTTTATTTTTCCACAGACTTTGTGATGTCCTTTTATATGTTTATGATTTATATAAAGATAGAAATTCTCAGCAGAGAACAAGTAAATGTTTAGCAAAATGAAAAAGTATAGTATCTGAAATTAAAATTTAGTGAATGAGCTAGCAGAATGGAGATGACAGAAAAAATGGTCAGTGACTTTGTAGATCATTAGAAATTATCCAGTCTGGGCCAGCAGGTGGTGTAGTGGTTAAGGCACTGGACTCTGACATGGTTAACCACAGTTCAAGTCCTGGACCTGGAAGCTTGAAATTCATCCTGAGTGCATGTGCATAAATGCCCAAAATCCCAAGAGGAGAATGGAAGAGAAAGGATTGTGGTGTAGCCATCCCCCTCGGGAGTGATTTCTATCTTTTTGTCTCTCTTTGTCTCTCCAGCAAGAGCAAATACCCTATAGCAAAAAATCTCTAAGAAACAAAAAGAAAGAAAGGAAAAAACTATCCAGTCTAAGGAAGAGAGAGAAAAAGATCTTGAAAAATTAACAGAGCAAAAAAAATTAACCTGTGCCAATTTTGAAAAAAATCTAACATGTAGGTGATTGGAGACCCAAAAGGAAAGGAGAGAGAGAACAAGATGTAAAAAGTAAATAATAATAATAATAATAATAATAATAATAATAATGGTTGAAATGGTGGTATTTGAAGGAAATAATCAGATTGAAGAAGCTCAGTGAATCTTGAATAGTATAAATTTTGTGACAGCTATACTTAGATACACTATAGTTAAATTGCTGAAAACCAAAAATAAAAAGGAAATCTTATAAATGGCCAGAGAAAAAATAATGTGCTACTTAAAAGGGAAGAAAGGTTTGAATGACTATGGACTTGTAATCAAAAGAGACTAAAGACAATGGAGCTTATCTTTAAACTGGTGAAACAAAAGAGAAGAAAATGTCAATTCAAATACCCACCGAAAATATTTTTCTAGGCTGAAGGTAAAATATCTTTGTTGGAAACACTGATTATACTAATATCCTTAATTTGATTATTGCACACTGTAGGTATGCTTTAAAAATCCATATTGTACCCCATAAAGATGTAGAACAATTCAATGTAAAGAAGAAATTATAAAATATGAAATTATAAAATTTTTAAACATTGACAAGCATTTGTCACAAAACACATTTTTCTTTGACTTTATGCTTTGTATTTGTTTTTAGGAAGCTGTATCTAGAGTCTCAGAATTATTTATTTTGAAGAGCCACATCTATCCATCAGAATATACCCTTAGCTCAAAAAATTTTCTACTTTTTCAAAAGATAAAATGCAACTTATAAATAAGCATCTGAAAACATTGCTTCAGGAGAAATAAAGAAAACAAAATGAAATAAGATCCTACTTATGAAACCAATGAACTCAAGACACTCAGGATTGGTAAGGGAGGGCAAGGGAAGTTAAGAGGAGAGAGGAACGGAAAGGAGAGGAGGAGATGGGAGCATAGAAGAAGGAAAGAAAGAAAAAAAAATGACTTCTATCAAGAGATTCTGACTGAAGCTTAAAATAGTCTCTGAGGCCACTAAGTTTTATGGACAGAAAGCAGACTGATAAAATTGCTTAGTGTCCCCACCTCCAGGACATATTTCCTAACACTGGCTTCAGATGTGGTCAAAAAGAGGAATAGAAAAGACTCTCCTGAAGTTAGAGCCAAGAATAAAGGAGATCAAAGTGGGAGGGAGCTACATCCTGACTGTGGAGTCAGGCACGTTCTCGGCTCCCGAAAAGGGGACCTTGAAGATTTCTGCTCGGTAGGATTTCAGATTTACTATGGAGCAGTGTCTGCTGTGTGTCTCCTATAGTTTCCCTTTCTGAATTGGATTATTTATTTTGCCTTTTTTCTATTCCGTTGTATATGGGGTGTATAGAGGACAGATAATTTGTCTTTTTAGTTTAAAAGTCTCCAGAACAAGATAGGACACATCTGGACCTCATAAAGAGACTACCTTATATCAGTGCTCTGACAAAGAAATTGCTGCATATGACCCAATGGTATGGGATGGACTGTGTTCCTTCAAAATTCTTATGTTCATGTCCTAACTCTGAATACCTCAGAGTGACTATTTTTGAAGGCAGAACCTTTACAGAGGTCATATGCGTGGGCCCTAATTTAGCATCACTGGTGTCCTTTTAAGAGGATATTAGGTCACAGAGAGGCACAGAAGGAAAAGTATGTGAAGACAGAGAGGACAGCCATTTTCAATCCAAGGAGGGGCCTCAGAAGATACTAACTCTGACAGTACCTTGATCTCAGACTCTCAGCATCTAAAACTACAAGAAAATAAAAATAAAAAAGCAAAATAAAACAAAACAAAATTAAACCTTCTGCTGTTTATGCCAGGTTGCAGTACTTGTTACGGCAACCCTAGCAAATTCACACATCCAGATATCTTTTTTTTTATTTTAAGAGATTTTTGCTATAGGGCGTGTGCGCTCACCAGACAGACAGAGAGAGACAGAGAGATAGAAAACAAGAAATCACCCTCCATGGGGGATGGCCACGCCGCAATCCCTTCTCCTCCATTCTCCTTTCAGGATCTTGGGCACGCACGCATACATGCCCAGCGTGAGTTTAAGCTACCAGGTCCAGGACGCAAACCACGGTCAACTACATGGGAGTCCAGCGACATAGCCATTACACTAACTGCTAGTCCCCACACATCCAGATATCTTGAACTTCGTGTTTGCTAGAGTAGTCAGACTTATTTTCAGGGTGGTTCCTTGAAGAGAGGTATATACGTGTGATGTGTACATAAGGGAGAATGAAGTAACAATTTTGTCTGGCTTATATTTCTGGTTCATCTTGACTATTAGCCTTCCTTTTCTAGGTGATGGTGTTGTAACAAGTGACTTTAAACTACAAGTGGTTTACAACAAGAAAAGTTTACTTCTCAAGCATATTACATATTGGCAGTAAGTAGGCATGGTTCCATGTGTCTTCTTCATTCTAGAACTCATGCTGTACAACAGCCCTTTTGTTCTACATTCCTGTGACAAAATGAAAACAACAATGACAGAACCATATGAAGGATCTGTATTCTGTGTTCAAATGTAACTGTCACTTCTACTCACATTTAATTGGTGGATGCAAGTCAGTGACCAAGCTTGGTATCAGTGAGGTGGGGAAGTGTACTTGGCCTGCAGTTATATGATAATGGGTAGGGAAATATAAGGAGGGCAACATATAATTGGTACCAACAATACAATCCAAGCAAATGACTAATTGTACATCTTTACCCTCTTTGAAGTCAAATGATCAGGCAAATTAAATATGAATAAATGTTTTATGTCCTTTTCAAGAAGAAACCTTTTACAACCATTCACTACTCTCCCGCTATGGGAGATTGTGGAGGATGGTTAGCCTACTTGTATCCTTGCTAGAAAAGGTGGAACAAGACCTTGCCAACTCATGATAGATATAGGATATGAACAAGAAATTGATCTTTGCTTTCTTATTAAGCCACTGAAATTTTTGGAGCTATTTGTTATTGCAGCATAACATAACTAAGTCTTTTTAACAGAGGTACTAAAATGGTTTGAAAACCACTCACTCCTTAAAAATCTACCTCGTGTTATGTACATAAGTGCTCAGCAGAGTGTGACAATTTATCTCTCTTAGTCATTTTATGACAGCTGCTCTCCTTTGTGAAAACAATTCCAACTCTTAGAATAATGAATCATTTCTTCATACTATTCTGTATAGTAGAAAACATAAACTATGCTTACCTGTCATGTCTTTTGGAGGAATTTCCCTCTTTCTCTCCATTTGTGTGGTTGTGATAGAAGTTGTCATGTGGCACAGTTTCTGGCATGGGAAGGTCACACTCAGTTGGGCACGTGACTTTTTCTGGAGAATTTCTTTTAGAATCAAGAGAGTTGTATAGGTGCCTCCGTGTGAAAGACTGGACTATAGCATGTGAAAGTTAGGACCTGTTCCTGACCAGCTTTCACCATGGTGTAGTCTACACAGCTGATGCAGCCAGCCTGCAGTTACAGGGAGAATGAAGTATAATAGGTGCACAGCAGGGTCGAAAGAAGAAAGTCGTAGATATTTGAGTTTTTAGAGCCAGTTTGATCTTGGCTACATCAGAAGGAGTCAAAGATATATAGCAAACACCCACAAACTATGGACTACACACCAGATTTGGCCATGTTGTTAATACAGTCTTAGCAGAATGCACTTACATCATTTGTTTACCTTGGGTCATGACGGCTTTGTGGTATAATGGCAGAGATGAATCATTGGGACAGAGACCTTATAGCCTACAAAGCCCAAAGCCTAAAGTTTTTTTTTTTTTAATTTTTAATTAAACTTTTTAAAAAAGGTATAGCAAGGCAGAGAGTTTATTGAAGGAGAGGGAAGGAAAAACAGAGCTTCCAAGAAGGGAAGGGTCCCGGAAAATGGGTTGCTGAGGAGGAACTGGGGGTGAGCAGTTTTTATCTGTGTCAAAGGACTGTGTTCAGGCTTATTCTAGGTGGGGCTTTTGTGTGCATTCCCTTCATGGTGGGGCCGGGGCACATGCTGAATAGATTCAGTTATTCTCCTAATTTTAGAGTGGGTACAAAGGTCAGGAGATTCTCCTCTAGAGGTTTTGGGCCATAAAAATCATGATCTTATCTTCTTTCTGGAATGTGGTAGGGCCTAGAAAAAGCCTTTGTTTTTGTTCTAGGTCATGCTGCCGAGGTCAGTCACTGAGCCATTGCTGTAAGAGGTCTCTCCAAATAAGCAGCCGAGCTGCTTTGTCTCCATCTTAAAAGTTAGCCATTTTGTGGAAACATTTTGGGCCTGTACCTAGGTATATTTTTAGGGTCCCTATCTCCTACCTCATTCCCTCCTCTGCAGAGGAACCCCTAACTGCTGTTACTGGGCACCAGGGTCAAAGCCTAAAATCTTTAGTGTTATGGCCATTTGTAAAAATCGTTTACTGAGCCCAAAATATATTACCACACACTTTTTAAAAATGTATGTTTTCATAATTTATCTATAAAAAGTATAACTTCATAAACACCTCATACATAAATGTAAAAATTTTATATTACGTATTCATAAATAAATATAATTTTCACATGTAGAAGTGCAAATCAAAAAATATTGGCGAGCACTACTGCTATAGGCAATAATGAGTTTAGAAGTATTTGAGGAAGTCAATGACATAAGCAGATTAGCAGGAGAATTCCGGTGTCAATTTGAATGCTTGTTGTGAGGAAACAGGAGAGAAAGTTAAACCTGGTATGAACATTTTGCAATTTAGACCAAAAAAGAAATAAATAAAACAGACTTGGGTGGGAAGTAGCAGTAGGGTGGACAGAGAGGAGGGGATGCATGCAAGCGACTCAGATGTGGCCTTTCAGCAGTCATTTACCTACAGATGACAAACTCCAGGTTTGGGGGAACAGATTGTTTGGCTACAAGAAACCATCAATAACGATTTCCGTGATCATCTTGTCTTGGCCCAGTCCCCATTCCAACCACGTTATTAATACCCACATTATTCTTCTTAAAGAAATAGAGAAATGCATTCCAGATTGCCAAAGAAAGGAATTCCCCATGATTTATATTGAAATGTTCCTAGAACTTTTTTTTTTTTTCAATCATCCATCTTCAAGAAATACTAAAGACAAATATTTCATGAATCCAGAGGTGCTTCTGGCCAGCATCTGGAGATGATCTTGAGAATACAAATCTGTTATCATTTTTCACCACAGGCCTCAACTGTCAGAACATGTAATAAAAATAACCACCAGCCAGAGGACTGGAGAGAGGCAGAGAGCACACAGTTAACCACTGTAACAGCAGGCAGAAGAAATGAGGGTGTGTTTGCCCCTACTCTCGTCATACCTGCTTTCCAGAACCCACCACCCTGCTCTTCCTAACAAATGTTTGAGTACCAGTTAAAGATGCTCCTATTGCCAGTACTCTCCTCAGTGTAATGTTTTATTAAGTCATCCTGTGTAGAGGCAACCTGCTGTAGTAGGAGGGGTATGGGCTATGAAATTCATTAGATCTGAGTTTGGTTCTTTTTTCTGTCACCTAATAGCTGTGTGACTTAAAAGTTTATTAACAGTGCCGAACACTTTCACAGCTGTAAAATAGATTTGTCTGTAAAGTAGTAATATCCGTGAAGCTATTGGGTTGTTGGGAAAGTCATGACACATTTTTGCATAGAAAAACATAGAAAAATACATCATGACTTTCTCAATGACCTAATATCAGCATCTAGGGGAACCTATCTTAAAAAAATCTATAATTATTGTTACAAAATCATTCTCACGTTATGCTACATACTTAGTAGTTGGTTAGATGAAATAGAAGGTACCTCTGACCGATGAAAATATAGAGCAACTGGAGTTCTCAGACACTGCTCGTTAGAGAGTAAGATTGGCATGAGCCACGTTGGCAATACCTGCTAAGCTGAACACATCCCAAGACCTAGGTGTTCTACTCCCAGTATAAACCTCAAATAACTGCTTATATACATTCACCAAAACATAAACTAGAGTGTCCAAAATAGCACTTGTCATAATGCCACATGACTGTAAACTACCCAATTCCCATCAGTATTATGGTGCAGGTATCACCTAAAATTTTCTGTAAAAAGCCTGATGGTCAGCCAGAGGACTGGAGAGAGGCAGAGAGCACACAGTTAACCACTGTAACAGCAGGCAGAAGAAATGAGGGTGTGTTTGCCCCTACTCTCGTCATACCTGCTTTCCAGAACCCACCACCCTGCTCTTCCTAACAAATGTTTGAGTACCAGTTAAAGATGCTCCTGTTGCCAGTACTCTCCTCAGTGTAATGTTTTATTAAGTCATCCTGTGCAGAGGCAACCTGCTGTAGTAGGAGGGGTATGGGCTATGAAATTCATTAGATCTGAGTTTGGTTCTTTTTTCTGTCACCTAATAGCTGTGTGACTTAAAAGTTTATTAACAGTGCCGAACACTTTCACAGCTGTAAAATAGATTTGTCTGTAAAGTAGTAATATCCGTGAAGCTATTGGGTTGTTGGGAAAGTCATGACACATTTTTGCATAGAAAAACATAGAAAAATACATCATGACTTTCTCAATGACCTAATATCAGCATCTAGGGGAACCTATCTTAAAAAAATCTATAATTATTGTTACAAAATCATTCTCACGTTATGCTACATACTTAGTAGTTGGTTAGATGAAATAGAAGGTACCTCTGACCGATGAAAATATAGAGCAACTGGAGTTCTCAGACACTGCTCGTTAGAGAGTAAGATTGGCATGAGCCACGTTGGCAATACCTGCTAAGCTGAACACATCCCAAGACCTAGGTGTTCTACTCCCAGTATAAACCTCAAATAACTGCTTATATACATTCACCAAAACATAAACTAGAGTGTCCAAAATAGCACTTGTCATAATGCCACATGACTGTAAACTACCCAATTCCCATCAGTATTATGGTGCAGGTATCACCTAAAATTTTCTGTAAAAAGCCTGATGGTAACTATTGCAGACATTGCACGCCATGAGGCAAAATCAAGTTGTAATGGCATCCCTTATTTGAGTAGTCGGTGTAGCAGTGCACAGCATCGGTGTTGCACGTGGTTTCTGTTGTAAGTACTTCACCCAGAAAAGCAGTCATAGATCATAAGAAAGCAAAGGAGCATGGTATGGTCTAAAAATGTTATTTATGAACACTGAAATTTAAATTTCACATAATTTTATATGCCATGAAATGTTATTCTTTTGATTTTTTAAAAGCATTTAAAAATGTTCTAAATATTCCCGACTTGAAGGTTGTACAGAAAGAGGAGGTGGGGCATATTGGCCCCACAGATTGCGGTTCACTGACTCCTGGTAGAGTGGATCTGTACACTGCACACTCACACAGTGGAACACTGTACAGTCATGTGAATACAAAGCGACAAGTACACACAGAAATGTGGATGACTCTCATGAACAAAATATTGAGTAAAAGAAACCAGGTGAAAAAAAAGTAAGATTCCATTTGCATTAGTTATAAAAACAGGCAAAATTAATCTGTGTGTTTAGAAGCCAGCATAGTGGTTACTGTGTGGGACTTACAATAGAAAGGGGGAAAAAGGGGATTCTGAGATGAGTATGTTTTCATTTACTTTGTTCAATTTATAAAAATTCAAAAAGATGTATGCTTGCAATATGTGCACTTCCCTGCATGTAATACTTCAAGGAACACTGTGAAACCTTGACGAATTCTCTTTCTACAGCACAAGCCTTCTCCACTTCTTACCTGATTGTACATTTCTGGATTCTCTTCCCCACTTTAATCACTTTATTTACTGTTGCCAGGGAATGTGAAACACCAATCTGCTCTTGCTATATTATGCAAAGAGCAGCTGAGGTATAGACTAGTATCCTTTATTTAGAAATCAAACCCCCTGGGCTGGCTCTGTGGCCCGGTGGTTAAGGTGGTAGATGCGGCAGATCCCACATGGCTGACCCAGCAGTTCATGTCCTGGACCCAAGAGAAGAATCCCAATTTAGGTTGAAATGGCCAGGCACTAGTACTTTTGCCATACTCAACCGTTAGTGAGAGGTTCTCTGGGAATTGTGGAGCTTGGCTAAAATGCTGAGATGGAGCCTAAAGTTGCTAGCAGCTGGGGGCTATCAGCTCACAGCCCTCTTTTTAGCTGAATGGTAGATTCTTTCATGTTAAGTTGTGTATCTATAGCTTTATCTATAGCCAGGGGGTGCATGCACTCAGAATGGGGAGAGAGTGAGAACACACCTTATAATGCAGTGGGGGGAGGCTTGGCCACATAGCAATCTTTTTTTCTCCATTTATTTATCCTTTCAGGATTTGGGGTGCACAAGCCCAGTGTGGTTTTCGCTGAATGGTAGATTCTTTCATGTTAAGTTGTGTATCTATAGCTTTATCTATAGCCAGGGGGTGCATGCACTCAGAATGGGGAGAGAGTGAGAACACACCTTATAATGCAGTGGGGGGAGGCTTGGCCACATAGCAATCTTTTTTTCTCCATTTATTTATCCTTTCAGGATTTGGGGTGCACAAGCCCAGTGTGGTTTTCAAGCCACTGGAACCAGGATTCAAACCCATCATGTGGTATTTGGCTCCCAATGGACAATACTTACCACTGCACTACAG
>NW_006159640.1:1616743-1630597 GCF_000334495.1 Tupaia belangeri chinensis
GGTTCTTTCTTGAAGGAGGTCTGAGCAGTGTACCTTCGTGGCTGCTACTATAGCCATCTTCATCTCCATATGTAGGCTTAGCCTCCTGACATTCCCCCTTGTGTAAACATCTGGGTTACTAGCCTGCTCAGAAAAAGGGATCTGACAGCCTCTGAACTGTCTCAGGCAGGGAGAAATAAAATGAATAGAGTGTTAATATGAAGAAAGAAGGGACTCATCCAAGTGAGATGAGACTTAATTATTCCTACAATAACTTTATGAGACCTAGAAGGATTTGGTATTAATCAATTGTCATATTTTCACTGAGCACATATTATATATATGCTCTGTTCTGTGCAAGGTATTTGTAGTAAGAAAACCAGAACTGTAAAATCATAAAATTGTTAAGGAATCGAGTACCCAGTTAAATCTCCCTTCCACAGAGCAGAAATCTCTTCTAGAACATTCTATATAGGTTCAGTGTCTACTTATATTTGTATAGTAAGATGACAAACATCACTTCAGTCATCTTGGTAGTTGGACAGCTCTAGTAGATAGAATTTCCTCCTCTTAGGTGGAATTCAGAATGCTCTTGCCTCCTTTAATTTTTGGTCACTTTAGGAAGACTTCTTACTCTCTCATTAATTAATCCTTTGAATAGTTGAAGATGCCATTGTTCCTGAAAGGGAGGTAAGGCAATTGGAGTTTCTGATTCCCAAATTATAAAATATGGGGTCTGATTCCTAGTGATCATTAGGGTCTCTTTATGACCTAAAAGTCTATGAAGCCATGAACACATCATGAAACAATTCTCAAATAAAAGAGATCACCATGTAAATTAAAAGACAATGGACTCGCTCTGAAGTGTTTGTTGTACATTTCCTCTGGGGCATGTTGGGACTCAGGAATAGTAGGACCGTCTGCTTTGCCACTCCCCATTTATGTTGAAAGAAAACAGACTTGCTAATTAGAAGCACGTTCCTCAAGATGAAGCAATACAATCTCTCCAACATTTCCTCACCATTTACAATTCCTGATGTTGACTGGACATGTTAATACAACCCCTACTCTCCATCAGAAAAAAAATGAAAACAGGCATGATGACTTACAGTATAAGAGAGAATTCTTTATGTTTAACTACTCAAGCAGCACACACCAATGCACTAAATATTCATTACATGTTGGTCTCTTTGATAGGTGTTTTCACATATATTACTTTATTTAATTTTCATAAAAACAGTAAGAGTTAGAGTTTATCAAGTCCACATTCCAAATGAGGAGATCTGAGCCTCTGAGAAATCAAGTGACTTATTCAAGGTTACCTTGACAGTAAGTGGATAAAGCAGAATCCTGGCTTAAAGTCCAGGGCTCTGCCCACACCACCAAGTACAAGAACACTTCTTAATAAAGTCCCACTCCTGAATGTATAGAGGGTGCAACTATGCTAGTTTGGGTTTCTTCAAAGTAGACCTTGAAACAAGGATTTAGGTGAAAGTAGTTTATTTAAGAGGATTAGAAAATACCAAAAGAATGACCAAGTGAGATAGAGAATGGGAGGTAGCTAATACATTATGTATTATCAAACCCATTACCAATGGCAGCAGGAGGCCAATCCAGCTGGATTGGCCAGAGCACAGAGTTAGCCTATTCAAGGGTGAAAGCTGGAGGAGGGGAGTATTTATAAACCAACTCTAGTATTCATTGGTTGAGATCTTCTTCCAGTAGATGTTTATTTCCTGCCATGCAGGTGAACAAAGTACATTACAGCTGTCTGACAAAGACCTCAGGCAGAGAAATTCAGGAGCTCGGAAATGGAGTTTGGTTTGGATATGAAGGAAGTAAAGAGCACTAAGTGGGTAAGGCTGAGCCTTGATAGCACCTGGTTTAACAACTAAGGACGAAGGACTGAGTTATCTGTCAACAAATATATCGTGTTCACCTACATAACTGCTTTCATGATACTTATGATCCAGAGAATAGAGTAGAATTAATCTACTGTAAATAAATACAAAATAATTAAAATGTAATAACTATTGTGAACTCCAGTTAGCTATCCTTTATTAACAAACATCTCTCATTCAGTCTTACTGTTTGTCCCATTTTTTATTCTGTTTCTGTTTTACTCATCATTATTTCTCTAGGAAGGAATTTCTGGGAATGGAACTTCTGGGTCATAGCGTAGGTGAATATTTAATTTTATAAAATAATACCAACTAGTCATTGTACTTATTTACATTTCATTTCCTTCACCTCCTCCTCACAAATTATTTTATCACAATTTTTATTCCCAATCACAAAGTTGACCATTTTTTCAAATGTTTATTTGCCTATGTGCATGATACTTTGTGAAATACCAATTCATCTTTTCCCATTTTTCTTTCAAATTACTTGACTTTTCCCATTAATATGTAACTGTTCTTTTAAATTCTGTACACTGATACTTTGTTACTTAAAAATGTCACAGGTATGAAACATAAGAATGGAGAGGTACTGGGTAAGGTTATACCTTTGACTTGCTTGACATGCAATGTATTTATACTTTGAGAACCCATTTCATGTGCTGTAAAAATGTACAATGATTAAATGTAAACTTTAAAAAGTTACAGATCTATTCTCTCAGTTTGTGTCTTGTGTTTTCAAGGTCTTTATTATATATTTATTTTTCTAGAATAGAAGTCTTTAATTTCAATAAAGTTGGATTGTATCACTTTTTTCTTTTATGTTACTGTATATATGGATGTATTATGTATTTATTTATTTACTTAGCTATAGGCATGCATGCTTGCCAGAGATAGACAGTCAGAGAAGGAGAAAGTAAGAAGAACATTTCTCAGGGGGGATGATCATACAGCAGTCCCATCTCTTCCATTCTTCTTTTAGGATTTTGTGTATGCATTTGCATACTCCCAGCATGTTTTAAAGCTGCTGGGTTTGAGACTTGAACCACACAGTTGGCCATACAGGATCCAGTTGCATTAACCTCCATGCCATCTGTTGGAGCAATTCCAATTTGAAATTATATATTTTTTCCTAATAACAGTTTATAAATTCTTTTAGGCTTTGTGTGGATACTTTACATAATTTTCTTTACATAATAATCTACATTTAATTATTGTATGTTTTTATAGTATACTCTATGGGTTCTCAAAGCATCATACATGTCAGGCAAGTCAAAGATAATTTTCAAGTATGATAGGTTTTTTCCTTCTCCCCCAGGGTGAATTAGTTTAAAATTGTAATTGATTTTCTAATTCGCCAGAGGGTACATGGACTCTCTGCTAAGACACAGAGAGACAGAGATAGGGAAAGTGAGGAAGTACCCTCCCATGGAGGTGGCCACAACACAATTCCTTATCCTCCATTTTTTGCTCCTTTTTGGGATTTTGGGCATGCACACAAATGTGCCTGACATATTTTTCAAGCCACGAGGTCTGAAACTCAAACTGCACAGTTGATCCCATGAGATCCAATCACCCTAACCACCATGCAACCCACTAGCCTGGCTTAATTACTTTTGTTTCTTTTCTTTGTCTAATGTCTCTAAGAAACCATATTCTGTTTCACAGAGAACTGAGGGACTATCAAGTTCTAAGTACCTAAGCATAAAAGAATGAGTAAAAGTTATGGAACCCATGTATGGTTTTTTTCATCCAGAAGAATGAGAAGATTGTTCCCATTTCTCCCTCTTGGTCTAATTCACAGATGATTAACTTTTCTTTATTATTATATGGAGAAAAAATATTGTACTGAAGCTGTCCTTAGCAGTTTGAGTGAAAGGCACATCAACCTCTTTTGCTAAGTTGTAGCCTGACCCTATAGCCAGCTGTTCATCCAATGGTTTATTGGGAAAGTCAGGACTTATTTTTCCATGTTTTTCTATGCAAAAATGCATCATGACTTTCCCAATGGCCCAATACTTTTCTTTAGGGCAGCCAAGGGCAGAAACTAACTGCAAGTCCTTAGCTGTCTGAAGCCATCCTAGTCGAAAGCCCACAGCTATGGAATTCACTGTCGAATTTAAATGAATCCAAATCTCCATTTAATATGGCCCAAAATATCCATTTTTGGGAGGAGGAGGAGGTGGAAAGTCCTATTAACAGTTTCTTCAAAAAAACAGAAGGACTATTTAAGCCCTTGTAAGAGCCTTTCCATCCAGAAATCCGGGACCTCCCCAGAAGTGTAAATCTGTAACAGCAGTCATTTTAAGACCCTCGGGCAATCAAAACCATCTTTCCAAGATGCAAGGGACACTCGCTATGTCAGTCAGCATCACAGCCAGAAACAGATGACATTCTCAAACTGAATAACTTGGGGATAGTTTTATAGAAGAACTATTCACATTTTCCCAACAGTTGGCACTAGTTCACTTTCTGAAGTACTAGAGTCTTGTGTATGTTATTGCTATGTCATTTGATAGCTGACAATTCTAGCTTCCTTCTAAAAAAGAAAAATTAAGTGATTTGGTTGAGTTTTGGAGATTTGACATCAAGTTGAAGAAGGAAAACCAAACTGCATTTTCACCATACCTGACAGTTTTTAGTTCTGTAAAGGGAAGAATACATGTCAAGCTTCTGAAAAAGTTGTGTACAGTTTACGGTGACTACACTCTACAAGAATGTCAGTGCCAACAATGGTTCACGAAATTCCGTGCTGGTGATTTTCATTTCTCTGATGCTCCTCAGTCAGGAAATCCCACCAAGATTGATGGTGACAAAATAAAGGCATTGATCGAATCAAACCCTCATGATATGACACAAGAGATTGTAGAAACATTGAACACCCATCATTCAAGTGTTCACGGCTACCTGAAGAAGATGGGATATGTAAGCAAGCTTGATCTTTGAGTTTCTCATGAACTTAAAGAAGTTCATTTGATGGTGTGTATATGAGATCCGCTCATTAAACATGAGGAAAACATTCCTTTTTTGAAGTGTCTGATAATGGCGATCACGAGTGGATTGTTTACAGCAATGTGGTGTGAAAACGGTCTTGGTCCCAACATGATGATTCACTTCAAAGGACATCAGAAACATTGCTTAGAGGAAGTTTATGCTCTCAGCGTGGTGGGATTTTTAAATGTATTGTATTTTTCAAGGTCCAGCAAGGAATCAAACAATCAATTCGAGTGTGTACTGGAGGCAAGGGACAGTTTGAATGAATCAATAATCCAGAAATGTCCTGAGCTCACTAATGATAAAGGAGTTGTGTTCCATAACGACAATGCAAGATCACACACAAGTTTGATCACCCATCAGAAATTATTGGAACTTGGATGGGATTTTTTGCCATAATGATGGCAGGTGAAAATAGTAAGAGTGAAATCTTCCAGTGACAGTGGGCAGAGTGTGATATCCTTGTGTCTCCCTTAGCATTTTAAGCCTTAAATGCCTGGTAACTGGGGTGGATGGTGGTCCAGTGGCCAATCTCTGGTAACCAGGGTGGATGGAGGTGCAGTGGTGACTTGTGATGTTCTTTGAGGTAGTTTCACATGGGGAAGTTCCCAAGGCAAGTCTGGAGAGCTCCTTGCCTATGTCAGGCACATGTGCGCCTATGATCCTGGGCTGGTTGAAGGCTGATCGTGACTTTCTTGCCCTGTTGGGTGCGCTGTACCTCTCTTTATCTCAGTCTGTTTCTCTCCCTTACAGAAGAAACAAATACATAGACTTCAGAAAAAAAAATCCCAAACTCTCATTACCTAAAATAATGCTTGGTACATAGAAACTACTTACAAGATGTTTCTTAAATAAAAAGGAAATAAGTTGGACCAAGGATGAAATATAGGAAACACCAATATTAAAGGGAAGAGTAAGAGAATTTGTGAGGAGCTCTGGAGAAGAGTAGCCAGAGAGATAGGGAAAAAAAAATTAGGAGAGATTAATGTTGTAAAAGTCAAAGTAGAGCAATGGAAAAAAAAGGGACTGCCCAAGAGGACCAAATGCTGCCAATATCTCAAAGAAGATAAACTAAGTATGCACAGTGGAATTGGTGATGAGAAGAAAGAGCCAGAACACAGTGGGTTTAAAAGTGAATGGGAAATGAAGATATGGAGCCAGAGAGTGTAGCCAACTCTCTTTAAGAAAACCGTATGAAAAAGAAAGAAAAGAAGTTAATGAAAAGATAAAGATTCAGGAGCAGATTTTAATTTTTCATTGCTTTTTGGTGATCATCCTAGTACTGTGTAAAAAAATACTATTTAGTTTGGATGGAAGGGGTTTGATCAGGCTTATGCACTTCAGGAGAAGGGGAAAGGCTCTATCTCAAAGAGGAGATGATTGATGAAGCAAAATCTCAGAGAAGACATCGCCAGACAGTGGAGGAAACGCTTGTAACTTGATCACTTTAGCGGCAACTGGACATCCCTTTCCAGTCACCTTCATTTTGGATTTTGGAAATAACTGGCTTAAGTCTTATTCTGTCTGCAGAACTTTCCATGGATTTCTGTGCTCGGTTTCCATCAGCTGCCCAGATCAGGGTGTGTTTCTGCTGGAGCAGGAAAGAGAGGAATCAAGAAAGGGTTTGTTGAGAAGAACACATGCTCTGCTGTGTCGGGGAGCTGACTCACACTCAGGATCTTCCCCACACCTGGCCGCCTTCTGCTTGGGCTTTCCACTTTCCTATGGAGTTGTCTTTGCTTCTTCCTCTGAATCAGAGTGGGTTGGGAAATATAAACATAGGCATCATGAAGAACTTGTCCACGTGGGAAAGAAAAGATGTCATTGAAATTATAGTGGATTACCTGGGCCACAGTTATAGCAGAGAAAGATCAGGAGGGCTTTATTATGACTAAAGCTTTCATGGCTTCTTTTTTTCCTTCTCATCTTTCCTCATTAAATAAATTCTTTGGTGTAAAGTAGAAATTCAGAGAGGAAAGAGTTAGGATTCCTGGGTATAAGAATTGTTGATATAGTTGGGTACAGATGTAAAAAAATATGACCAAGGACTAAGATATTCCTGGTGTGGAATCAAATTAGCAGTTGGGTTGTGTGCCCCAACCTTCCCCCTCAGTCTGGATAGCTGAGGATCAAAAGGTAAGTTAAGAGAAAACTTAGTTTTTGGAAACTAGGTTTGAACATACATAGAAAGATGGTTGGTTCTTCTACAGAAATGGAAAGGAATGCCTAGAAGAAAGAGAAAAAGAAGCAAGGGAGAAACCTCATTCACTCATTAAACATTAAGGGCATGGGATCAGCAGATGGCCTAATTGTTACGTTACTGGACTCCCACGTAGTCAACCACAGTTTAAGTCCTGGACCCGGCAGCTTAAAACTCACTCTGGATGCGTGTGCATGTGTGCCCAAAAATCCTGAGAGGAGAAGCAATTGCAGCATGGCCATTCCCCCTTTGGGTGTAATTTCTTGCTTTCTGTCTCTGTGTGTGTGTGTGTGTGTGTGTGTGTGTGTCCAGCGAGCACACATGCCCTATAGCAACATCTCTCTAAAAAAAAAAATAAAACATTAATAGCACTAATGTGGGTCAGATATTGGGTGACAAGATCTGCAGCAACATTAACGGTGACAGCCCCCTCCTGCAAACTCTGAAAATCACACAGTATCTGTCCGATTGACCCCCAGCATTGGCTGTCTAGGACTTTGGAGGTCCTAGAAAGTGCCAATATTGGATTCCTGGATTATCTTACACATGTAAAGCCTGAACTGATGGCATTTCAGTGAGAGTCCGTGGTTAGGAGTGATTGTTGCCAAACCTGCAAGCAGGCGTTCCTCTCTCTGGTCATACTGAAAGATTTTTTGTTGTCCAAGAAGTCATACTCTGGGTGTATGATATACTCATCCTTATCCCTTCTCTTCCTCCTCTGCTAGCTAATTCTAATAAGTCCTTTGAGACTTGACTTAAAGAGCTATGAACACACACTGCATTGCAACTTTGTATCCTTTTGTGCTCCCTGCAAGACTAAGCAAACCTGCAGCATTGGAACTGTCTGTGACTTGTCCCTGAAGTTTACACAACAAGCCTACTGCGCTACCTCACACAGTGTCCACTCCACTTTTCAAGGTGCTCAGTAAACATTTGTTTAATGAAACGATAGCCAGTGAAAGCACAAGATTCTTTACTGTGATGAAAAGCTTTTACTTTTGCTTTTTTCTTTCTTCTATTCTTTTTCTTTCAGCTGCTATAAAAGGATCATCCACCTCTCTCTATGGCTGCTCAACCCTCCTTCCTCAGGACAGACTTCTTGAATTTGTCTCGAGATGCTCCATTCTCAGGACTGAGGAACACACAACCCACCTTGCACATCTCTTCCACTCCAGGGGGACGTGGTCTAACACTACAAGGGAAAATGAGAAAAGCATCAGTCAGGGAGTCTAGGAGATGCTTTCTGGGTCTACTCTGCCACCAATTCATTCTGGGGCCTCTTCATGCTATTTGCCTTTTCTAAATCTCACTTCCTCCTTTTTAAAATAAGGACCAGGTGGGAAGTAACATAGTATGGGGGAACAGATAGAAGCAATATGGAGTCAGATATATCTGGGACCAGCCCCCAGCTCTGTTACACATGCAGTTTGTCATGTAACTTCCTTGATTCTCAGTATCTTCTGTGTGGAAAGGGAAGGATGATGCCTGGCTCATCAAACCGTCATGAGAATATGTAGAAGGTATAATGCGCCTGTCATACGGTAGATACTGAATAAGTTATGTCCTGCCTTTCTATACTAAGGGCTTTCCAGTTCTCATATTTTCATATTCTAAATTCATTAGTTCCACACAGCCAATCTCAGGCAACACGCTCTTTAACTCCTCCCTGCCCATATAGTTATTCAAATCCATGTATTTGAATAATACATCTTTTTCCTTTCTAATTCACTTATTCAAATAAAATTTATTGTATTTATTTATTCAGTATTTTAAAAAAAATTATGCAAAAACAAATCCGTTTTCTGCTCTCCGTGTTGACTAAGTCATCCTAGACTAGTGATCTTCACATTTTTTTTGGTCTCAAAATTCCATTGCACTCTTAAAAATCATTATGGACCCTAATGTACTTTTGTTTCTGTAGGTTATATCTATTAATACTAGAAATTAAAACTGAGAAATTATAAAAATATTATTATAAAAATAGCTATGATATATGCTTACAGAAGTAACATTTTTATGACAAATAGCTACAATTTCTTTTATTTTTTAAATTTACATTTAATTTCTGTACATCTTTATAGTGTACAACATGTTTTTTTCCCAGCATGAATAGTGTATATTAACCAGGTCAAAGACATTACCATACACATTATCATCAATACATAGCTATTCATTTTTGTTCCTATTAAATGTTTTTTTTCCCAATCCTTTTCCTTTTACTCCTTATTACCCACCCTCTGAAATAATTATATTTTCTTTTCTTTTTTTTTTTTGCAGAGGTTTTCACTATAGGGCGCGTACACTCACCAGACAGACAGAGAGAGACAGAAATCGAGAAATCACCCCCCAAGGGGGATGGTCACACCGCAATCCTTCTCCTCCATTCTCCTCTCAGGATCTTGGGCACGCACGCACACGCGCCCGGCGTGAGTTTTAAGCCACCAGGTCCGGGATGCGAACCACGGTCGACTATGGGGGAGTCCAGCGACATAACCATTACGCTAACTGCTGGTTCCCAAAATAACTATATTTTCTTTAACAACGTTAAAAGTGGGGCATTGTTTTAAATGTTTGCAAATCTCTTTAAATGACATTTAATAGAAGACAGCTAGATTCTCATCTATGCTTCTCCAGTCAGAATCTGTGCAATATGTAGTTTGAAATCTATGGGAAAAAAATCCAAGCTTCACAGAGGGCACTGGATTAATATTTAATTGATTTCAGATAATCATGGGTATTCCTTTTTGCTATTACTCCCAAACTTGATGAATGGTGATTTCTTAAAGTTTAGTTGCAATGCAAAAATCTGAAACCATATTAGTAAGTTATTTTATAAACTGTAAGATTGAAATCTGTTGATATAGCTTTTCCTTTGAACAGATTTTTTTTTACCCACACATAATTTTATAACATCATAGAATGGCCATATGGAAAATATCAGTTCACTGAGTTATGGGTATCTTTAGAATGTTGACTCATTTCATTATACCTCATTAATGAAAATCACATTCCTTATTATCACCACCGATTTCATCAGAAAAGTTCATAAGTATTAATATGTTAAGCTCATCTGATGACAGATACAACTTTTCCAAAGATTTTAATTTTTGCTTAAAAGCTTGAATTTAATCATTGGCAAGAAATGCCTTGTGTTGTTTTCCTTGACATGATAGGTTCTTTTCATACATTCTTGAGAAAATGGACATATACTCAAGTCTAAATACTCATAGTTGGTTAGTTGCTCTTTGAAATAATAAAATTAGTATTTTTTACAACTTTATCAAAAATATTTTAACGTCAAATTGACTTTTTTGTTTTGTTTTGCTTTGATAATTGCAGGTCCATGGTGTTAAAGAGTACAACTGCTAATACAGTTGGTACCACTGCTTTGATTTATGATAAAATACTTGCAGGGTCCCCCACATGGCTTTGCACTATCACTCAGCACTATGTCCTCACAAAGGTTGATACAGTGAAAATAGTAAATAACTTATTTCTATTAGTATTAAAGTGTCTTTTACCTCATGAAACCCCTGACAGGGTCTTGGGAATCCCAAAAGATTCGAGGATCACATTTGGGGAAATAGTGCTAGTATTTTTCAAAGGGGAGGTAGCCTCAAGTGTGGACTGCATTAGACCTCAAGCCCAATTTGAGAGCTCTCATTTTTTCTTTGACAATGACTATGGCTTCTTTTCCAGATGACATCTGCCTAGTATGTAATTAGTGACTCCATCCAAGTAAACATGTGGAAAATGAGAGCAAGTGGGTGTGTGGGCTCAGAGGGAGTTGCTTGTGTGGGGAATGATGGGAGAGTGCAGTTCTGGAAGGAGTTCAGTTCTATGAGTATGTATTTCTGGTCTTCTAAAGATTACCACATACATGCTGTCATACAATTTATAATGTGCCTCAAGGAGCTAGCTTAATGTAGAGGACGAACTGGGCTTTACAGTCAGCCAGGCTTGAGTTCCAATACCAGCTCAACTGCTACACTCTCTACCTAGTTATTTCACCTTGTTAAGTTTTAACTGGCCTACCTGGAAAAATGAAACTAAAACATTTAGGATATTATCATCTTGGCATTTAAAGAATAGGATGTTGACTGGATCCTATGATGGGTTCTGAAGACCTCCTTCAGTAACAAAGGATGTACCTCCCCAGCTTCAGGGAGTGATGCTGGAGGTGTCAGTTCTGCCTGTCCAAGGTCGCACTTTCTCACATGGGCCACCGGACCTCCTATGACTGATCAATGGCCTTGCTACCTTGTTCCAACTTGGTACAATTCTGAAAGGCCATCCTGCCTCCAGAATTCCCCATGGGGTCAGCCAAGGTGTTTGTTGGGATGGTATCACCACTCAGCTTCTCACTCTGCTGACCCCTGCATCTTTCTTCTCTCTTTCTACAAGTATCATCCTAATAAAGTACTCAAGCATTCCTGAATAAAGTCCTATGTGCTGACCTTCAATTCAGAGTCTGGTTTCTGGTTAAATCAATCTGAAGAAAATGTCTTATTAATATTATAGTTATTATTTATAATCCTACCCTCTTTTCTATGAACGTTGGAGGGCATTTTGTGTGCTGAGTAACCTGAGGGTTGTAAGAGGAGGGTTTGGAGCCTAGAGCCAGCATAGGGCTCCAGCTAACTTCATAGTCATCTCCATAATTAGTAGGAAGTCAATACAGTCCATGACAGGAAGAAATTGAGTTATGATGAGAGAACAGGTAGAGAGGTTGGGAGAGAAGAGGAAAATTAGGGCCTTCTTTGGAAGAAGAGTAAGGAAGAACTGACTTGGAGGTCGATATAAAGATCTTGAGGATCTTTATAACGTAAGGATTCTAGTGTCCCTCTGCTTGGGTACAATGCCCAACCCTGCCACCTGTGCTCTATGACTGGACAAGTTACCTTACTCCTTTATGCCTCATTTTTCCTCACCCATAAAATAAAAATAATAAGAGAGGGCCAGCAGGTGGCATGGTGGTTGGGGCACTGGACTCCCATGTAGCTAACCAGGGTTCAAGTTCTGGACCTGGCAGCTTGTTTTCTCAACTTATCTCTCTCTCTCTCTCTCTCTGGTGAATGCATGTGCCCTGTAGTAAATTAAAAAAAACGATAATAATAAATAAAATTAAATGATAATTCTTAAAAAGAGAATGATAAGAGAATCTATTTCAAAAATTTATTTCAAAGATTAAATGAGTTAATTAGAAATGAGATAAAACACGTGCATTGCTCACTATCCAATGTGAAATCAGAGAAACAAAAAAAATTATAGTTATGTGATTTTATGATGTAGATGTTTGTAATGTTAGTAGCTACACAGAAGGTAGAATTTCTTAAGGTTATGTGGAAGAAAGTGAAGTTTTTGCACGAGAGACATTTAAAAAATTGTGGAATTAGTAGGAGCTTGCCAGGGATGACAAGGAGGGAAAGACAAAGAGGATGGCTTTTGAGAAGGCCTGAAGGTCTAAGAACTATAGAGACCATAAGTATTTCTGAAGCTATTGCTTTTATACTGACTTAAAGGTACAGCGCACCCCAATAGCCATTCTCTTTTCAATTAGTGGGATTGCTCTCTGAAAGGGACTCTAGCTTTATATATATATATATATATATATACATACATACATATATATGTATGTGTGTACATGAAGGAACTTGAAAATATTCTTTCTGAATCATTGGAGGACATTGTATGGCAATGCCTAGTGTCATAACCACAGACATTCCTTTTTGCTGACCTTAACCACAAAACTCTATGACCTGTTCTAGCTTATAGCTCATCTTGGTCAACCTATAGCTTGAGAGCAACCTTTGGAATAAACGATGTTTGTTTGAGAGCTTCAATACTCACTACCTGGGGAAAGCATATTCCATATTCCCTTATCTATGTCTCAGGCAGACAGTTTAAAGGAATAAGAATATTGACTTCGAGGTCAAATATGCCTGTGTTGATCCTGGTTTTGTCACTATTGATTGAGTAGAGTTATTTTTTTTTAATAGATAGATAATTCTTATCTCAGAGTGCTTGAGAGAATTCAACATATGTTAAATGTCAAGTTACATTGCTAAGTATGCATTAGGTACTTAGAATATATCATTTCTCCTCTCATCTCCATGCAATTATGAAAACAAGTGGCCTTCAGATGTGTACCTGAAAATGGGGATTGGAGTTGGCCTCTTTCACCTCCAAATTAAAACTTAATTTTAATTTGCACTCATTTCAGCCTGTCTACAGATTAGAGCCACAGCATACTTTACATATGGAACAGTAGGTTTTTAATCAATTTTGTAAATTGATTTTAGCAATTTCACAGGAGTGTTTGTTATAAAAACCTAAACACAAATCTTATTCATCTTATTATCTATGAGCCCTACTTCTCCCAGCGATTTAGCAATTATTTTTATTGACACATTTTTGTAAACGACCCCAAATTCTTTATGAAAAGAGTTAGAAGTACAGAACATACAAGCAAAACAATGAAATGAAGTACAATTTAAAAAAGAAAAAGAAAAGACAACTAAAGAAAGGTTTAGCCAGAGCAACTTTCTGCCTCAATCTTTGCTTTACATCTTGATTATGTTGAAAGCCTTGGGAGAAACATACTGTTTTAATGACCAAACACTACTTGACCTTTCTCATTTTTGTTCTGTTCACAAAGAAAATATCCAAAGAGCAGAGCTTTCTGATATGGAACAAGTTTTTATTTTTCTGTGGCACGTAATTTTTATTGGCTTGTCAGAGGCAAAGGAAGAAAGGCTTGCTGAGGGCATGGGAGTGAGTGGT
>NW_006159640.1:1630628-1650689 GCF_000334495.1 Tupaia belangeri chinensis
ATTCCTGGCGCCAGCTCCTCTGCGGGGCTGGATGTTTTCAGTCACACACTCTTGCTTTGTCTGTACCATTAATCCAACAAGCCTTCTCCAGTCTTTCCATGATACTTGGTTTGTATCTCCTTTCCCAACCCCGGGCTAATAGAACAAGCTAGTAGAATCAGTTGACACAATCTCTGTCAGAAGCCACTGGACTCGTCTTATCCAGAGCCAATAACGCACAACACACAAGATGGCTGAGCTCCAAGGTTGCTGCACATTAACAGATGGAAGGGGAATTATCAGTGGAGAAATACAACCAAGCACCATGTGGATGGGTGACAAGAAGTCTTCTGGCCAGAGAAAAGATTACATACCAGCACTGCCTTGGCTCATTGCCCCAAAGAAATACATAGCAATCCACACTCGGGGAAAATTCCATGAAATAGCAGAGCAGGAACATCCTGAAGCCAATGGCAACATATTCCAAAAAAAACATCCAATGAACCAAACCCCAAACAACACAGACCTCAGAAACGTAAATAAAAATTAACTGAAAAAGGAAACCTTCAGAGTCTTGGGAAGGAACACAACAGATTAAGTGACCACAAAACACTAAAACACCAACTAGTTATTTACCCACTGCTTTGCGGTAAATACAAGGCCCATAGTCTCCAGGAGGTTATTTCTGAGAGCCAATGAGTTAGCACATAGGCCAGCAAAGAGCATGGACTTTATTTTCCTCCCCAGGGCAAGTGGCATTTATAATGGCCCTGAGAACCAGAGGAAGTTTCTTTGGCCCTCTTAGTCTTATAGTTATTTATAAGAATGAGGGTGGGAAAAACACTGGGCTTAAAGTGGAAATACTTGGGTTTGCATTCTTACCCTGCCATTCACTAACTCTGCTGTCTTGGGTAAGGTATTTAACTAAGCGGAGCTTCTGTTTCTTCACTTATATAAGTGAGTGGACTATAATTACTTCTACTTCTCCTTCACGGGTTGATCTAAATTTTAAATGAGCACATGGGTGTACATAGAGCACTTCATAAGAGGAAAAAGCCAGTACAAAAGCCAGTTGCTGCTGTGGTTGTTCCTGTTGCTATTACTACTTGTCTAGGATCAGAGGAAAGTTGCAGTCTTCAGGCAAATTTCCTGATTGTAAAGGTATACCCTTCTTCACATGTATTTCAAACAGGTTATTAGTCTATAAAAAATATCTCCCTTGAGAAAGTTATTGAATATTATTTGAATTTCATTTAATGACTTAGAATCAAAGTTATGGACATCTACCATTGCTCTAAGCAGCTTAGAGTCTGTCCTGTTTGTGCCTGACTTTCTCTCCTTCTGTGAAGTCAAGCAAAGCCTCAACCACTGGCTTGTAGCTCCTCTACCTCTATTTTGCTTGTCTATGTCTAATTTGGTCACCTTTAGATAACCAAGCTTGTAAGAAATGATTGGTAACTACAAATCAAGGAGTCCATACTTAGAATCTTGGTAATAAAATACATGGCCATCATGCAAAGACTGACAACACCGGGATAGTTTAGAGAGTACTTTTGGCTCGAGATAAGAGAGTTGAAGGTATTAGAAACACTGGCCTCAGGGTGAGCAGATGGTGCCTGAGTTACAAATGCTTTGGATATATATGGCCCATCCACATATCGCTCACATTTTTGATGTGGGTAGAGCAAGTGTGATCCTTGTCAATTTATAGTCAGCAGAGAATATACTCTGAGTCAGAAGGATTAACAGTTGTGGCAAGGGAGTATCCTGAGAATAATTTGTATATGTCAGTCCTACAGTTTGCAGGGCAATTTGTATGTGTCAACCCACACAGTATAACTTAGACCGTTGACCAAATTAAACACCCATATTTAGACCAGACTCATTCATTTCAGCAAAACTCATAAATCAGTTAATTTCTTCTCTGAATTGACCTACTGATTTACTAATTTTGTCCAAACAAATCATTGTCTAAGCACCACAGTGTCTTACCTTGGTGGGATCAAGATAGAATCATGAGAGGCCACAAGGTAGAATCATGAAGGGCCAGCAGGTGATGTGGTAGTTGGGGCACTGGTCTCTCACATGGCTGACTATGGTTTGAGTCTCAGACCTGGTGGCTTGCTTGCTTTCTCATTTTCTCTCTGGTCAAAATAAAATGAAATAAATAAATGAAATGAAATAATTCAAAAGGAGAAGAAGAAGAAGGAGAAGGAGAATAATAATAATAATAATAATAATAATAATAATAATAATAATGGTACATTAGTGCTAAAAGCAGCTCAGTGTTTCCCAAATGTGACTCTTAAGACCCGACATCCTTTATCATAATGGAGATGCAAATCAAAACCACATTGCGATACCACCTAACCCCAATCAGAATGGCTAAGATTAAAAAATAATAATGATAAGTGCTGGTGAGGCTGCAGTAAAAAGGGAACTCTCCTACATTGTCAATGGCAAAGTAAATTAGTACAGCTACTGTGGAGAACAATATAGAGGTTCCTCAAAAATCTACAAACAGAATTACCATATAATTTAGAAATTCCACTCTTGGGTATCTACCCAAAGGATAGGAAAAAACTCAAACAGAAAAACGCTTGCACATCCATGTTTATTATAGTATTATTCACAATTGCTAAGACATGAAATCAACCCAAAAATCTAAGAACAGATGAGATTGAAAAAGTGTGGCATTTATTCACTATGGAATACCATTCAGTCATAGAAAACAATAAGCCCCCGGCATTTGATAGAAAATGGATGAATATGGAAGATGTGATGCTGAGCACAGCAAGCCAGATTATGAAAGAGAGGCATTGTATGTCCCTTTTTAATATATACCAAATGTCTACACTCTGTGGCAGAAATGGAAAGATTGGAAAGTATAAAGGCATGGAGAACAAATGTGGATACAAAAGACAGCATGGGAGGAGGGTGGGCAATGGGGACAGGACAGAGGGAATCAAGGGGAAAAAACTACAAAACATTTAACAGACATGAAAATGGAAAATAATCTGTTGATGATAATGTGCTTAGTAATATTTTTGACCAGACTAATATGCAGTATATTCATGTGAGGAAAATTAATTTTGTATGCTATGAAGATGTACAGTGATTAAAAGTAATAATAATTTAAAAAATCCATGGACAAATTCTCATAAGCTTGTGAATAAAATGAAATAAAGGAAGACAGAGATAATAGAAAAAATTCACAATGTTTTTTCATAAAGTTAATATACATACTTCATTTATTTATTTATTTATTGAAAGAGACTTTTCTTGTAGGTCATGTGTGCTTGCTGGAGAGACAGAGAGACAGAAAGCAAGAAATCACTCCCCCCTCCCCCCAGGGGATGACTGCTGCAATTCCTTCTCCTCCATTCTCCTCTCAAGATTTTGGGCATATGCACACATGCACCCACCACGAGTTTTAACCTGCCGGGTCTGGAACTCAAACCATGGCTGACTATGTGGGAGTCCAGTGACATTACCATTATGCTACTTGCTGGTCTCAATATATGTACTTTAAACAGATGTCTTATATTCTGAAATTCTGCTTTTCTTCATTTCTGATGTTCTTTGTCCTTTCATTTGAAATGATTGTTATAGTAAGTGACAATTTTAAAAAGCATCTAGTCACCAAATCAAAAATTTAACCACCTTATGTTAGGTTCCTACTTTGCTGAAGTTTCATTTGTTTGAACAAACTTTAAAAGTTTAAAAACTTTAGATCTAGACTACCTCCTTCATTTTCAGGTGGGAGAACTGAGACCCCCAAGGAAATGGCCTAAGTTTACACAATAGGAATTTAAATAATAGTTTACTCAACCAACCCTGGGCTCCATGTTCTGCTTTCTCTTCCACAGCTTTAATAAGTAGACTGTCAGTACTATTACCAATGCTGCAGGATGAGAGAAATGGAACTCTGAAAGAGGAAGTTATTGGAAAAAGGAAATCTCTATTTTTCTAGTGTACTGATATTACCAGACACTTACAAGAAGGGTCTTCAGGAAACTCATGGAAACTCTATCTCACATAAAAACAATGCATGGATTTCAGGGTTTTTTTTTTTTTTTCACCAAAAGAAACTCACATTTTAGTTTTATTTTTTCATAAACATTTTGAAGTCCACTCATGCCTCATTTTCTTTATTCCTCAGAGCAGCTCTAAAAAGAAGAGAAACTGAATGCACATTATATTGAAAAAACTAAATTCAGAGATGGGAGATACCTTGGTGACTTGGATTCTATCAAAGCTATTCCCACCTACATGTCATTCAACAGTATCTACTGAGTGCCTTCCCTGTGCAGTATAGTCAAATGTTAATGTATATGAAGATTTTAGCAAATTGTGAAGTGGTAAGCAAATATGCAATGCTTTTTTTTTTCTCTTCTATTCATTTCAAACAATCTTCTGTGGCTGGTTATCATCATCTCAGTCTTACAGATCAGAAATTGAAGCTCATAGAATTTAAGAATTACCCAAAGTCATCTATTTGGCTTGTTGCTAAGTTATGACTGGCTTTCTGACACTTAATCCTGTCCTCCTTTCTCAATACTCTCCAGAGAATGTCTTTCCCTTGAGAAAAGGCATGGTGCACCAGAAAATCCTCAGTCTGCAAAGGATCATGGGCCAGTAGGCCACGATTGTTGCTTTGAAAAGGTAAAGCAAAAGAAGAGTTGATGGAGACACCAGGCATGAAAGGGTCATAAGTTCTGGGCTTTCCAATAATAAGCCATTCTCCTCCAGATGATTTTAATAATCTCCAGCACATGTGTTCTAACCCCTTGATGCTGTACAATATGTGTAACCAAATAAAAGATCTCTCCGGATTTGGAGATTTACTGTTTGTGATGGGAAAAGGCCAACCAGATGACATCATTTATATCCCAAATATGAGCTGCTGCCAAGGCTGGTGATGTTAAGCTGGAGAAATTGATCCTCAACATCATTCTGTGAAGGAAAAAAGAAAAAAGGTCTTGGCCTAGATGGTGTCTTTTTTAAAAAATTTATGTGAATATGAACACTAGTTTAATAAACCTCTATTTTATCCAGGATTGCTTAAGCCCAGTGTGTGGGCTTTTAAGGCACACTGTTACTATACAATTGAATATACTAGGTTAAAGGATGAGAGGTAGGCTTCTTTCTTTCTTTTTTGGTATTGTTAAGTGAATAATTAGTGGGGGATTAGCTTCATACTTATTTGCTCTTAAACTGCAGAGTCCAGGTGGCCACTTGTTCAAAAACAAAGGTGCCCAGTGTATTGGGTTGTCAAAAAAGTCATGACACATTTTTGCATAGAAAACAAGAAAAGTATATCATGACTTTTCTGACCACCCAATATAATGGTGGAATCAAGTAGGTGTTGCATCCATCCCTCAGTCTCTTTCTTCCTAAACAACCACAATTTCCTTTAAGTGTCCATCCATATCCTCAACTGTGAGACATGGGGAAAGTTACAATATGCCCCATTTAAAGGAGATTAGGCTTAGTAGTAAGCCAGTATTAAGAACAAATGATTGGAGAGATGGAAAAAACCAAAGTGTGTGATTATATCCTTGAGCCCTTGGACTTGAATGTGCCATACCTTCCCTGTCACCAGACTTCCTCCTATGTAGATATCCCATGTCCTTACTATTTAAGTCTATTTGAGTATTTACTGTTTACAGGTGCTTACAGATAAAAGCATCCTAACTGATTTGGGAGGGGTGACAAACTTGCTTCCTAAGGATTCATCAATGTCTTGAACCACATCCTCCTGACATTTTCGAAGACAGAGCCTTAAATTTGTGTTGAATGGTTTTATGTGCCCAGCTGGCAGCACACGCAGAGAGATTTTCTAACATAAAACTCCTCATAACACTCTCTAGCCCTGGTTTGATCTAGCCCCTCCCACTGACCCTTACAGCCTCCTCTCTAGCCCTGCTCACCAGCTACTCTGCTGCCTTTCAGCTGTTCCCATGTGACACATTTTCTCTTACCACTGGCCTGGCTCACTCTCTTTCCATCACCTGTAAGAATCTCTTTCAGTGCCTCCTTCCCCACACTCACCCTCCATCAAGTCTTGGCTTAGGTATCATTTCCCTTGGGAAGCCTTACACTTTTCTTGCACTCTGTTCATCCTCCATGAGAGCATTTTCCACACTATGTGGAAATGACCGGTCATCTCTGTTGGACCATGGGTCCAGTGAGGGCAGGAAACATCTGTTCTGTTTATAGTTTTGTCCCTAGGGCTCAACACATAGTTGGTATTACAGAAAATATTTGTTGAAAGAATGATGAATTAATTACTTAAAGCTATTCAAATACTCCCTATTGCCTAGTGCCCAAGTGCTTTAGTATAATTTTCAACAATCTGGCCCTCACTTCCTGTCCAGACCCTTCTCCTGTTAGTCACCCCAGATTTCTTATTTAAATTGCTCTGAATCATACATCCTCTGTTCTTTCATGTCTCGATGCCTGTGATGGGCATCTTGCTACTTCCTGGAACTGGACACTGTGGGGTTGCTGTACATTGAGAGGTTGCTATGAAATTGTAAAAGGAGTAGAAATGGGGTTAAATTCTGCTCAGCAGCTTTTCACTTGTGTAATATTGATGATCATTTCTTAAACTCTCATAAAAAAATGTGAGAATAAAATTATACTCAGTAGGGCTGCTGTGTGGATAAATTAGAGAATAGATGAGAAGTCACCTGATATTGCCAAGTTGTTGGAATCATTCTCTTCCTGTGTTATTGTTGAACTTCGCTTTTAACCACCAATTTAATTTTAAATTCCTGTTTTGAAAAAGTAAAATCAGGGACCAGTAGATGGTATAATGGCTACGACACTGGACTCCCATGTAGTCAATCACAGTTCGAGTCCGGGACCTGGTGGCTTAAACTCACGCTGAGTGTGTGTGCATACATGCCCAAGATTCTAAGAGGAGAATGAAGGAGAAGGGATTGCAGCGTGGCCATTCCCCCTAGGGAGTGATTTCTTGCTTTCTGTTTCTCTGTCTCTCTTTGTTTTTCTGCTGAGCACATGCACTCTATAGCAAAAACCTCTCCAAAAAAAAAAAAAAAAAAAAAAAGAAAGAAAGAAAGAAAGAAAAAGAAAAATCAAAGAATAAAAATTAAGCATTAGTCTGAACTTTAGGAACAGAAAGTGTCTGAGGAGGAATAAAATGGCCCTGCTGATCTCTGTTCTCTGCTTTAATGTCTGGAGAGTTCAGGTTAGCAGGAATACTGTTTGGGAAGTTATTTGGTTTGGCTAACAGGGTTATTTCATTGTGACCAAACCTGAAACTTCCAGGAAGTAACAGAGTTTTCACAGCTTCAGTAACAATTGAGGAACTCACAGAGCAATTCTTCAAGGCCTGATGAGAGCACCATGGCAGGTGTTTAGTGGTGCCTTTTAAGATGCTGCTGGCCGAGTGGAAAGCCATTGAAGCTTTTGTGATTTAAGAGAGAACAATGCTCTCTAAATTAACAGAATAAGCCAGACTAATTGTTCTTGCCATTCCTTCCCATATTTCTGAGTTCTATTCTTTGATCTTATTCATTTTGGGTGTCTAACTTCAGCTCTGTGCCTCCTGTGGTTTGGAACACCCTATCTTTTCAGCAACCACCTTTCTGTAGAGACATTTTGAAGAGGTAGAGGAGGAAAAAGAGATAGCTTTCAGAAGGGAGTATGAAATTAGATGTTGGCTGGCTCTATGTCTCAGTGATTAAGGTCTCTAAATCCTACATAGCAGACAGCACATTTTGAATCCTGGCCCAGCAGCTTGAAAAACATGCTTGGCACATAGGATGGAGAAATCCCAACAAGTATGGAGAAATGAAGAAGAGATTTTGGCATAATTGTGGCCCATTGAACGGGTGCTTTCTCCCCCTCCCTATCTCTGTCTCTCTAGCTCTGTGGCAAGCATACACACCCTCTGGCATATTAAGAAAGAGAAACAAAGAAAGGGGGAAAGGAATAAATTAGGTGATGCATCTAAACAGGACTTTTCCCATCAATTAAATACCTTTATTGTTGAGTAATAGGAAAATGGTGTCCTTTAGAACCAAAGAGCTTGCAAGGAGAAGTGGACACTGTACCTGCTAAGAGCAAAGACCCTAGGAATCCTGGTTTAGACCTCCAGATCTTTTCAGGACAGAAACATGAAAATCATTCCAAATCGTTGGCTTGGGATGGTTTATTTTGGACATGCTCATCACTGAGTATATATTTATCTAGGATTCGTGAGGAGATGGATTTACACGTGTGTTGTGCTTCGGCGTGTCTCCTTGGGGTGTTTATTTATTGTGCTTTATTCCATAACTTAGCAGGGTGCCGCAGCCGGAGGCAGCTGGTGGTAAATAAACAGTGTCCATTACTCAATCCCATCACCATCCTTTGTCCTGCTTCAAAACAGTCTCAGCCCATGGGTTACTCCACCCTTCAATCCATAGCAAAGTGTCAAAGCCCTGTGGAGTTCCAGGAATGCTTCCTTTTAAAAATCAAATTGAGAGGTAAAGTAGAGGGCAGTTTGGGGTATCAAGAAATTCAGACTTTAAAAAGATAGACCTTTCTAGGAAAACCTGATCCATTGTATAGGCTCTCTGATAAAGCAACATCACAAACATAAATCAAACTTCTCATATTGTGATCTGCTGTGAAGGTGATTTGAGGATAATTTGATTAAATATGGCTTGGTTAAGACTTTCCTGTGTGCTCTTTGCTTTCACATATTTTATCTCACCTGGTAATTTTGTGTTAGGTTGGTCAAATCAATTAAGGATGCATATTGAGTATGTAGGAGGGGTTAAAGAAGAGAACTCAAGCCAGTGCTTCCTGCCTGTCAGAGTGCCAGTGTAATCAACTCACAATTTAACATGACGGTCATTTCAGAAACTTCATTGCAGGAAGGAAGAAGGGTCTATTCACAATCAACTGCTCAGCCACTCTCATCTTAGTTCTTTAATACATCAAAATCCAGGCTTTTTGTTACAAGACCTATTCTTATGTGGGAATAGGGTCTGTTGGTATACAGAAAGGGGACAGAACTCAGGTACCCATTTGAGAAGGAGTAAAACCTTATATTTCAGAGTTAGCAAATTCCAAGACAGTGCTAGAAAGGGGGCTAAAACTTACATTCAAAAGTGACACAGTATTTATCTATTGAGATATTTAAGATTTATAAAGGGTCAGATTATTTGTCCAAGGGAGAAAAACTTTGAATATCTATGATTGTCTCGTGACTTTAACTTTCTCACCAAGTCTATTTGCCCGGAGTAGTGTCAAGTATTGAGGCACTTATATAATCTTTATCGTTAGGCATTTTTTTAATGTATTGATTTACACATAGGTGGCATAAAATAGCATTTATTAAATGTTAGCTTCTTCCCCTACCCCAGTTCTTTTTTCCTTTCCTGGCTGAAGAAATAGAGTGGGTGAAGAACCTTTGAAAACAGGTAGAAGGTGAGATTAATATGTAACTTCAGGTATGTTTTCTTCATTCAGTTCCAGGGGGTTAGGCTGTGTGCTTTGCAATTTCAAAGTCTTTGAGGACATAGAACATCATATGGCTCATAGTTATCAAAGCTCAGCTAGAACTTCTTTTCCTTTCAAGCTCTAGTAGCATGACAAGAATCCTCTTAAATGTATTGAACAAGGGTTGTATGTGGCAATCTGCTATCTCTTCTGCCACCGTGTCCCTTTTCTTTTTTTGGAGAGGTTTTTGCTATAGGGCACGTGCACTTGCCAGAAAGACAGAGAGAGACAGAGACAGAGGGCGAGGCTTCCCCTGCCATGGCGGATGGCCATGCCACAATTCCTTCTCCTCTATTCTCCTCTCAGGATCTTGGGCACATGCACACACGTGCCCGGCGTGAATTTAAGCCACTGGGTCTGGGACTCAAACCACAGTCGACTACACGGGAGTCCAGAGACATAGCCATTATGCCAATTGCTAGTCCCATGTGTCCCTTTTCTTGCTATAGCTGTATGGTTTCACTATTGTCTTATGTGCATAGCCTTGCCTTGCACTTTGGAAACATGACAGCCACTCTTCTGTGAGTACTGATTTCTACCTTTGGGAAGAAGAAGTCTCATGAGGATTAAATTGTGTAATAGTGTACATATGTACTTCCTGGATATTGAGCAAGTTTTCTACATAGTAATTCTTGTTTTTTTTTTTTTGTTTTTTTTTTTTGCCTTCCTTATAATCTCCACTTCAGGAGAAATTTAAAGTTAAATGTGTGAGGGGATTTCCAAAGGTTTGTGGAGGGGACAGGTGGTGACATAGTGGTAACACAACTCGGCCCACATGGGAAAGGTCCTGGGCTCATATCCTAGGGCCAACGTGACCATAATGGGTGCATAATGGCCAGATGAGAGTAGGAGTGCATTGCAGCATGAGGGCCCTATTGAGGATGACTTTCCCTCTTGCTTTTCCTCATGGGAGATACAAACAAATGATTTTCTTTTTAAAGCAAAATAAAAAAATATTTAGAAACAAAGTTTGGGAAAAAATGAAATTAAAGTATGAATTTATTTGGTGCAAAAACTTTGAAACACATGCCCAGGTTTTTCATAATAAACATTTTTCTTTAAATTTTTTTCAAGTGTCACATACTTCAAGTTAGCCTATCTGATAATTCTGCAATGACAGTACATTTCATTTTTAAAGACTTGGTATTTTAAACTCTATTCCTAAGAAAAACATCTCTTACCTTGTACTCAAAGAAGAGCCTTTGGGTCTCGCTCCTTCTTTTGCTTTGACCCAGTTGATGCCTTCCTCCTTGCTGTTTAGAATGGGCCCCGAGACTTCTGTAGCCTGCCCTGCTCAGCCACAGCTTCCTACCAGGCAATCGAATGGTGGTCCAGCCTCACTCAGTGGCCCTCAGGGGCAGTGTTAGATCACATGGCTGAGTTCCAGTAGAAGTCTAAAGAAGATTGGCTCCAACTCTTAACTTCTCTGCTTTTCCCAATATGCTATGATTCTCAACAGGCTTAGGTACTTACATCTACGTTTAGCTTTCCTTTCTCTCCTGTGAATAGCTTTTTTCCATCTGCTGTCTATGTTCTGCATCATGTTAATCTTCTGGCTTGATTTTTATACAAAAGCAGTTCTAACAAGCTTCATTTGTGATCCATTTATTGAAAATCGAGAGGTGTCAGAGAAGAAATTTACATTGCATGCGACCCTTTTTTTTTTTTTAAAGAGATTTTTGCTATAGGGTGTGTGCACCCACCAGAGAGACAGAGATATACAGAAAGACAGAAAATGAGAAATCACCCCCTAGGGGGAATGGCCATTTCACAATTCCTTCTCCTCTATCCTTCTCTTGGGATTTTGGACACATATGCACACACACTCCCAGTATGAGTTTTAAGCTGCCAGGTCTGAGACTCAAACCATGGTTGACTACTTGTGAATCCAGTGATGTAATTATTATGCCATCTGCGGGCCCCTTGCATGAGACTTTTAATAGATCAGGTCATTTTTAATAAATGTTTATTCCCTACCACCACCCTCTCCTCCATCAGAAGGTTTTACTTTCCCACTACACTGAAAATAAGTGTTCTCATCTGGTTTGTTTCTGCATGTGGATTATCAGAGAAAACACAAGCAGAGACTTTCAAGGAGGACTTCAGCTCTTGTAATTTGGCTGTTTACAACAGAAATACATGCACTCTGAAGCCTATTTACCTCAGAAGGGTGACAGCCTTGTGTCATACCCCTGAAATAAACTATGGCCTGGAGCCATAGTCAGTCTACACCAGGAACTTTCTCTGCTGATCCGCAGATAGGAGAGCAAGAAACAATTGCCTGTTGTTTGGAGTTTTGAAACATTTGTTATGCAGCAATATCTGATTGATACAAGGTCCCATTTTTCTTAAATGTCTTTTGACATCCTTGATACTGGGACTTCTCACTTTTTTTTTTTTTCATTCTGCACAGTGGCCTAGTTTCATGCCATTTCATGAACTGATTTCCATTTCTCCTCTTATTTCCCTTCTCCTAATTTTCTCGCTTTCTAGTACTCCCAAACTCCTATTAGTTATAGATGTAGTGTACATTATTTCTCTCTTTTGGTGCCTTAGCTCCTTTCTATGCAGAGTGGTACTTTTATTTAAAGCTGAATTGAACAATTTAAATAAGCAAAGAGAAATTCTTCCTAGGAGGATTTTTTTTTTTTTTTGAGAGGTTTTTGCTATAGGGTGCGTGTGCTCGCCAGACAGACAGAGAGAGCCATAGAGACAGAAAATGAGAAATCACCCCCCAGGGGGGATGGTCATGCCGCAATCCCTTCTCCTACATTCTCCTCTCGAGATCCTGGGCACACACGCACACGGTGTGAGTTCTAAGCCACCGGGTCCGGGACGCGAACTGCGGTCGACTACGTGGGAATCCAGTGACATAGCCATTACGCTAACTGCTGGTTCCCCATAGGAGGAATTTTTCTGCTACCTGTTAAGACACTAGTATTTCTTTTCTCATCTATCACATTCTTCGATCCCTCCCCTCCTCTCTGATCTCAGACTTGTCTGATTGATACTAGGTCCCATTTTTCTTAAATGTCTTTTGACATCCTTGATACTGGGACTTCTCACTTTTTTTTTTTTTCATTCTGCACAGTGGCCTAGTTTCATGCCATTTCATGAACTGATTTCCATTTCTCCTCTTATTTCCCTTCTCCTAATTTTCTCTTTCTAATACTCCCAAACTTCTATTAGTTGTAGATGTAGTGTACATTATTTCTCTCTTTTGATGCCTTAGCTCCTTTCTATGCATACTGCAGAGTGGTACTTTCATTTAAAGCTGAATTGAACAATTTAAATAAGCAAAGAGAAATTCTTCCTAGGAGGAATTTTTGTGCTACCTGTTAAGACACTAGTATTTCTTTTCTCATCTGTCGCATTCTTCGATCCCTCCCCTCTTCTCTGACCTCAGACTTAGCTACACTTTGGAACATTTCAGTCTTTTTGTTAAGTGATGGCTTAACAAAGTCTGGGTGGTCTGTCCTTGCTTGAACCACATTTTTACTTGGTATTCATACTGATCTGACTTTTTGTTTGTTTGTTTGTTTTGGAGAGGTTTTCACTATAGGGCGCGTGCGCTCACCAGACAGAGAGAGACATAGAGACAGAAAGTGAGAAATCACCCCCCAGAGGGGATGGTCACACGGCAATCCCTTCTCCTCCATTCTCCTCTCAGGATCTTGGGCACGCACGCACCCACGCCCGGCGTGAGTTTTAAGCCACCAGGTCCGGGACGCAAACCGCGGTCGACTACGTGGGAGTCCAGTGACATAGCCATTATGCTAACTGCTAGTTCCCCTGATCTGATTTTTTTTTTAACTAGTTTGATAGCTATGCCATTAAACCATATGCTAAACCTCTTATTTTGCCCCTACCTCTGGCCTTGTCAGCCTCCCCATCCATCCTTCCCATCCCATACAGCTCTAGATCCTTTGGATTTGTTTGGTACTATTCAATTCTCTGTCACCTGATTTCGGTCTGGAATGTATTCACCTTCTGACCGTTCCCCTTTTAGCCCTCTTCCGTGTAACTGCCATTCTCTCCCTTCCTCAAGTCCAATGATAGAAGACTCCCATATACCAGAGTAGTGACCCAGCTTCCCTAATTAGAGGGCTCTGAGACATGGATAATCAAGGTTTCTCCACACGCTCAAGACCTTCTGGAGGGATGGAGAAATGCCACCCTCAGTCTCCGAAAAGCTTGATACTTCTGTATCTGTTTCTTGTCAGTGCCGTATCCAGATTCTTCTTGATCTTCCCTTCTATGTTTTGGACCAGTTTTGTTTTTGTTTTTATTTTCTGGCTGATTTTTTTGTTTCTGGAGCTGCCACTTTCTTAGACCTGGAATTTTGTGGTCAACTTCTGTCCTGCTCCTTTTGACCTTCAGTGTCCCCCAGAACCATACTATACCTGCTAGCCCTGCCTGGCCCGTGATTTGAATATTGGTCCCCTAACAGAGTTGCCCTTCCACCATTATTTAGCCCATGTTCAAGCTAAAGCATGCCATTTCCCATACTCAGGGCTTCTCTGCTGCTGGCATATCAGGTGGCAGGGCTGTGGGTTATGATAATACTCTCTTAGATGACATTTGGTACCTATGTACTTCTGGATCAGGATCAGGGTCTTTAAATGTCCATGGCACTGAAATGATTATGGTGTCTCTCCCACACATATAATTCAAAATAAAATAAAATTAAATCATAAAATGTTAAAGTGATAGGTAAAATGAAATTAAAGTAAGTTCTTACTTTATTTCCTGATTTAGCACCTGGATAAGTTTACCAGAGTAAACTTTTTATTTTTTTAAACATTATTCCATTTAAAGTTAGCCTGGACCATCCAGTGGCATGGCGGTTAAGGCAAATGGATTCCACATGGCTGACTACATGGTTTGAGACTCAGACCCAATGGCTTAAAAACACACTGGGTATGTGTGCATGCATGCCCAAAATCCCTAGAGAAAAATGGAGGATTGTTTTTATTTTCTGGCTGATTTTTTTGTTTCTGGAGCTGCCACTTTCTTAGACCTGGAATTTTGTGGTCAACTTCTGTCCTGCTCCTTTTGACCTTCAGTGTCCCCCAGAACCATACTATACCTGCTAGCCCTGCCTGGCCCGTGATTTGAATATTGGTCCCCTAACAGAGTTGCCCTTCCACCATTATTTAGCCCATGTTCAAGCTAAAGCATGCCATTTCCCATACTCAGGGCTTCTCTGCTGCTGGCATATCAGGTGGCAGGGCTGTGGGTTATGATAATACTCTCTTAGATGACATTTGGTACCTATGTACTTCTGGATCAGGATCAGGGTCTTTAAATGTCCATGGCACTGAAATGATTATGGTGTCTCTCCCACACATATAATTCAAAATAAAATAAAATTAAATCATAAAATGTTAAAGTGATAGGTAAAATGAAATTAAAATAAGTTCTTACTTTATTTCCTGATTTAGCACCTGGATAAGTTTACCAGAGTAAACTTTTTATTTTTTTAAACATTATTCCATTTAAAGTTAGCCTGGACCATCCAGTGGCATGGCGGTTAAGGCAAATGGATTCCACATGGCTGACTACATGGTTTGAGACTCAGACCCAATGGCTTAAAAACACACTGGGTATGTGTGCATGCATGCCCAAAATCCCTAGAGAAAAATGGAGGAAAAGGAACTGCAGCATGGCCATTTCCCTGGGGAGTGCCTTCTCACACACTCCTCCATCTCTTTGGTGAGCCCATGCATCCTATAGCAAATTAAAACATAAAAGTTATTCCTTCATCCTTTAATATACTTAATTATTTATCAGATACCCCTCCTTTGATAGTGTCCTGAGCATGAGTTTAGATGATTTTAAAAAGCCCTCCTCATTCTTGCTCATACCACTCCTCCTCCTAGCCTGTGCTACCTGTTCTGCATGGTATACACATACCTCCTTCCAGATTGCCTCTTCCCATGTCCTTGCAGAAAGATGACTGCTCTCCCACTTAGAAAAGAATTTCCTCTGCCACCTCTTTTTCTCTTGGTGGGAAGTACCTAGGTTAACACTAGGAGTGGCTATCTAACTTGTGCTTTCTTGAATCTGAATAGCTCAGTTTTATTTTCTCCACTATCAATAACCAAATCCACCTAAGGCCTTGTTTGTGGAGGAAGGGGGTATGGTCAAAAGAAAGAAGGCTTCCCAGGGACATCGGACACCCAAGGAGCTGCAAGAGATCAGCTGAGGTAGTGAGTCTTGGAGGAGAAGATGCCAAAATAAGACCTGCGCCTGGCAGAGAAAGTAGCTCTGAACATAACCTCTTGTCTATGTTTAGGTCTCTACAGTTTGTAAGATGTTCACATTGTTTTCTAAGTTCGTCCTCACTATAGTCCATTTTACTTTATCCTAATATCATCCCATTTTACAGATAAGGAATTAGGGCCCAGAGAGTTTAACTGACCCCTCCAAAGTTACCCTTATGGTATAGAAACTTGATCAACTCAATGATTTTGTCAAAGGCTGGTCTGTATTTCAGATTCAGCCTGGCCCACTTCATTTCATAAAACTGTAAAATGGACAACTTTCTCTTCAAATTGATCAATGTTATTTATACATTTTCATATGTATTTATATTTATACCCCATCTTATTCCAGACAAGATTTAAGCAAACATACACATATACTCATACATATGCCAACTGAATATGTGAGAACATTTTTGAAAGATTTTTTAAACCCCAAACCTCAAATGATTTGTTTATTTTTTGGTCAACAAACAAGAGCACTTGTATTTCCATGGCTGGGTGTTTGGGTTGGTTTGCTTTTGCAAGGGATAAGTAATGTCTAGCAAGGCCTCCTCTGTGAAACCATAAGACACTCACGTTGTACACTGAGACCTAGCCAGAAGAAGCCAAGACCCAGGAAGTCTGCCAGGTATTTACACTGCCTTTTCATGAAAAGCTAAGCTTTTTATTTTTGTTTGCTTATTTGCTGAGCTGTATAAGGGAAGTTTGAATAAGACCCATTCCAGGGCAATGAAGGGCAGAATGTTAAGAGGTACTGATGAAATATTTATGGCTGATCTCTATGTTGGTGATGATCTGAGGGCAGAGAGCCAAAGACCCTGGCTCTGACTCTGGGTAGCTGTGTGGGTGTTGGAAAGTCTAGGAAAGATGGCTTTCCAGCCACGGAATTTGACAGTTCTGGCCTCGAATCCTCACTCTGTCTCAAGCAAGTCACATCTTATCTCTGAAGGTTCAGTTTTCTCATCTGTAAGTGATGATCATTTCTCATTTGGTTCCCGTTAGAAGTTCATAATGTAAGTCAGGTAACTGAGTGGCTGGTACTTTCCTGAAGCTTAACTTCTTTGTCTCTAGATAAGCTTTAGTACCCCCTCTGGCTCCATTCATAGCTCTCCCTGGCCTCTGGCTGCTTCTCAAGAGTTTACTTGTCTTGTTTCTGCAAAAACTCAGGGGCCACCTTGAAGGAAGTTTCTCTTCATATGAATAAATGCGTTCAGGGTATGTGTGTGTCTTGGAGGAAAACACGGTGGCCTCTGTAACCAAAGAGGAATTTCCGCTGAATTTTGAAATTAGCCACTGGCATGTGGATACTGGAGGTTAGAAAATGCAAGGGTGGGCATTTGGGAGAATTTTTTTTTTTTTGTCTTCCCTTGGGACTTCCTCTCACTGGATCTCTCACCTAAAACGTCCTTTTCTCTCTTCACTCTATACCTCAATCTCACTGAGGGACAATGTGAAGCAGAAGAGAAAGTGGGTGTTATGTAGTCAGACAGACTTGGATTCCATCCTGTTTCTGCTACTGCCTAGCAGTGTGACCTTAGGTATGAATTTAAATATTTTAAACCTCTTCAGGGGCAATATAGCATGATGGGTAAGAGCACAAAGAACCCAAAGTGTCTGTCTTCAAATTTGAGCTCCACTGCTTTTTAACTCTGTGACCCTGACCCTGTTACTGAATTTATTCTACCTCAGTTTCCTCATATTTAGGATTGACACCTCTTTCATGGTTTGCTCCAAAGATTACATTAGAGAGAGCTAGACAGACAGATAGACAAGACATTTAGACATCCCTTAGAACAGTGCTCATGCATTCTTAGTACTAAGTAAGGTCTCTATCATTATAATCATTGTCATTAAATTCTTTACCTATAAAATGAATAATGATCATCCTAATTCATAGTCACTTTGAAGTAAAGTAAGTCCTTTTGCTTCTTCATGTTGTCAGCTAAGCTCAATTTATGTATTTGTTTTTTCTTTTAACTGTAGGGTTTTGTTTTTTAAGTTACTGTCTCAGACATAAATATAAACAGGAAAGCAGCATAACTAAGACCATAGACTGCAGAGGACAGTGGATTTGAATAAGATTGTTTTAGTTGGTTGAAAACAAAGTTGTAAGAATTGTTTTTGTTCAAAAGTACTTTTTTCCAAAGTAATAAAAACACTACAAGATTTAAAGTCACATATATAGCCCTTCAGCCTTTCTAGTAAATACAGAGGTGTGAAAAACAACATAGTGTATAACGTTTGCTGATGGGAAATTTGTTAGACAAATTCAGTTTCATTTATTAGTAATCATGATTTAATAAAATAACTACATTTTATCATAATCTCTTAGCTAGTCTATGGCTGCTTATCTTCCAGTTTTCATCACTTGCCTGTCTTTCCATTTTTGCATCCCTATATGTGATATCTAATTAAATTAAATAAATGTTGGTTCAAAGGATAATTAGAATTACAGTTTTCTTTTAGTTCAAGGCCCAGATAAAATCTACCTTTGTCTTGCCAACAACCTTCTTAGATTCTCTCAAGACAACCTTCTCTCACCTTTCTCTATATGCTTCTGTTTTGGTTGGTTTATTTTTGAATGGTGACAATGGCTATAAAGTAAGCCTTTCATTTGCTCTTGATTTATAACCAAGACTTCTAACTATCCTTCCCTGCCAGATGTTTACACTGCTTGTTTATGGAAAGCTAAGCTTTGTATTTTTGTTTGCACAAAGACAGCTAGAGATCACCCATCTCTCTCCATGAGGTGTGACTATATGACTTAGTTCTAAGTGAGTACAAATGAGCATGAGTGAAACCTCCACGTCCAGGCCCAGCCTCATCACCCTTCCCTTATACTTTTCCAGGCTCATTCACTCTGCTGACTTACTGAAGAGTCAACACCTAGGGCAGACTTGGAATCCATAGAGAAAATATGTCAAGCTACCATCACTATATAGGTGAATGGCCCTCCTAATACTAACCCAGGACTATTGGGTGAGCAAGAAATAAAAAATAAATCTCAATTGTGTTAAACCACTGAAATTCTGTCTCTTTGTTGTCACAGCCAAGCCTAATACAATGTAGGACATATAAATAAATAGAATCTTTTGGCTAGAAAAATATGACCACTAGTTCAGCTGAGCTACCAAAGTGAGGGGTAAAGGAAACTAAAATTCCATTTGTGCTCATTAAATACTGAAAATAATACCTGGTAAGTGGCAGGTGCATTGGAGATTTCCTATCATCAAGCTTGCCTTAGAAACCCACAGCACTAAGTATTATGATCCTTTTTTACAGATGAGGGATCTGAAATAGACAACGGTAATGTAATTCGCAGAGTGAGAAAACTGAGATGCAAAGGTAAACTAGATGATGCCAAAACTCTTTAACCTCCTTCGGCTACTCCTGGAGATATGTTCAGTAGATTGTTATATTCCATAGATGCTTAGTGTTGGAAAAGAAACCATCCTTAAGTTGATATGTTAGTCAATCTTGATTTTAGACACTTTGAATGAACCATTTTTGGTTTTGCTTTTGTTTTCAACCATGTATGCTGAGCTCTTTCATGCAAAGGCTCCACTGTTCTAGACTCCAATTAACAGGGCAAAGTGTTAACACAAGTAACTGTGTAAAGAGCTTTATGTGTAGCCTGGTGCCAGGTCAGAGTTGCTATCACAGCTTCCCTGGCTTTTGTTAGGGATCATGACCTTCTTGGCCTCTCTCATACTTCTCCAAGTAGCTGCCTGTCCACATTCCTTTGGCTTTTTATATAAACAAGACACTTGTAGCCCATTTGTGAAACTTTCAAGGGAGCTTTATAAACATAGAGATGCCTTTAAATCTTCTTTTTCCCTCTTGAATTAATGGAGTTGTAGGGAATGGAAGTCAGTCTTCTTCTATCTGGGTCATCTTGGATACATCTCTGGGTTTTAGTTTTCTCTTCTAGCAGAGAAGAAGCTGGTCTGGAACTGTGTCTTTGAGTTTTCCACCTTCCAAGACACCATGTTATATAATTTTGAACTCGAAGACTTCTGATTTCTATGCAGCTGGAGGGCAGTGTCTTATTTTTAGTGCCTAGTACTATGCCTGCTATCAAATGTTTTTTACTTAATATTTGCTGAAGATACTAGAGTCTCTAAAACCTCATAAACTTGGTAGTCATTAGGGGGCTTCTTCACCAAATATTTTAAACATGTGTGTTAAGGTGGAGCTGCCAAGTGCCCTTTTAGGTATGCTGAGCCATGGACTTACTCTGACCAATGAGCTGTGAAGGAATACTCAGTCACCAATGCAAGACCATCAATAGTTC
>NW_006159640.1:1651608-1652237 GCF_000334495.1 Tupaia belangeri chinensis
AGCCACCAAGCCAAGACAATCAATAGTTCTCTTGCCCTTCCATGGGACAGGGGCTGCTTCCCTCCACAGGAAGAAAGAAGCTGTGATCTGGACAGGGGCTGCTTTTTCAGTCTGGATCCTGAAGTCGAAACCACATTACAGAGAAGATCCCCCAGTTGACACAATGGGCATGCAGCAAAAGCTGAAATAAACTTTTGTGGTGTTAAGACACTGAACTTTTGGAGTTGTTTATTAGTACAGTGTAATGTATCCTGTCCTGATGGATTCAACAAATTAAATCATAGTTAATTAGGTTTTACATTTTTTTTTTTTTGGAGAGATTTTCACTATAGGGCGCGTGCGCTCGCCAGACAGACAGAGAGAGACATTAGAGACAGAAAGCGAGAAATCACCCCCCAGGGGGGATGGTCACGCCGCAATCCCTTCTCCTCCATTCTCCTCTCGGGATCCTGGGCACGCACGCACACGCGCCCGGCGTGAGTTTTAAGCCACCGGGTCCGGGACGCGAACCGCGGTCGACTACGTGGGAGTCCAGCGACATAGCCATTACGCTAACTGCTGGTTCCCAGGTTTTACATTTTTAATGGCCACAAAATAGGCCTGCCATTCAGAGCTTGTAACAATTGCTA
>NW_006159640.1:1652364-1666196 GCF_000334495.1 Tupaia belangeri chinensis
CATTCCTGCCCTAACCACAGCAAGGTGATCATTTCCGTAGCTATCGTCAAAATAGGACAATTTTATTCCACTAAAGATGAATATATTGGGTCATTGGAAAATTCGTAATGCCTTTTTGCATAGAAAAACATAGGAAACTATGTCATACCTTTTCCAATGACCCAATAATGCACTGCTAGGCTTTTAAAATACTTGGATATGACTTAGATGCTCACAACTTCTTCCGTTCCTGTTTTATTCAGAATGCCCAGTTCAGATACTACTGGCCTAATGTATCCTAGAGGCCCTTCCAGTCTGGCAGGTGAACAGACTGTTCCCTTGGGCAACAGAGAGAGAGTTCTTTGACCTCTCTGAACCTCAATTTCCTAACTTTTAAACAGGAATGACAAGTACCACCTCACAGAGTTGTCATGGAGATCAAATGAACTGTGTCTACCTCACTTCAAGCCTCCAGGTAGTTTGTTCTCTGATGGTGTTAAGCACTGAAATGTGTTTAGGTTTGCCTCAAGTGGCCAGAATTTCTGCTGTTTATTCTTATATAGTAATAGTTTTTAAAAATATGATGGGCCGAACTCTATTTTATTTTTAAAATTTTTATTTTTAATTGACAATCAATTGTACATTTTTATGGGTTATTATGTAATATTTTGATATATGTTTACAGTGTGGCATGATTAATTCAAGCTAACATCTATCACTTCATATACTTACCATTTTATTGTGTTTAGAACTTTAACTTTTTTTTTTAGTGATTTTTGAATTGTGTATTATTAAGCATAGATACCTTGTTGTTCAGTAAATCTGTAAAATTTATTTCTCCTGTCTAACTGAAACTTTATACCCATTGAATGGGTATAAAGCTTTCTTTCCATTCCTCTCCCTAAAGCTCTGTCGACTACCATTCCACTCTTCTATGAATTTGCCTCGTTTAGATTCCACATGTAAGTAGATCATGTTGCAATTGTCTTTCTATACTTAGTTTATTTCACCTAATCTAATATCCTCCATATTCATGCATGTTATCGCCATAGATATAATGTCCTTAATTTCTAAGGGAGAGTAGTGTGCCATTGTGTACACAGACCACCACGTTTTTTAATCCATCATCCATTGACCGACACATTTAGGTTGCTTTTACTTAGGAATTATTTATAGCATCCCTTTCATTTTCAAATATTCCTATCTAGAGATCAATTGCTTGCATGATCATGGTAGCTTTAAGGATTTGTGATTCTGTGGTCTCAATATACAAGCATAACATGCTCAACATACAACATACAGCTTCTGTCCTCTGCGAATGTTCCTTTGATCATTCAATAATTATTCTTTCTTGCAAAGTGTTTAAGACAGACCTGTTTTACCCTGAGGTCTTTCACATCAGTATGTCAGGTGGCATAGATGAAGAGGGCTGAAGAGGACAGAGGTCATATTGTCCCACACTTCAGCTTTTCCTGAAGAAACAAGCCTGAATAGGAAGTAGTTTTTCAGCTGTGAAAAGCAATTCACAGGTCAGTTCTTTAAACTCTAGTATTAGAGCTGAATGTTGGAGCCTTGTAATATTACAGAGTTCAAGTCCCAGCTTTACTATGTGGTAGGTACTTCTCCACTGTAATGTGTGAGTAATGGTCTCTACCCCTGGAGTTGTTCATAGAACAATGAGTTAAAGCATGAAAGTGCTCAGAGTATGTTTGGAGCACAGTGAGTGATCAGGAGACATTGCCTCCCACTGCTGTCATGACCTGTCTAGGTCATGGTTATATTCATGAGTAGATGGACAGAAGGATATTATCCAGTCCTCTCCATCTCTTTACAAGTTCTTTATAATTCGTTCATTTTGTTGTAAAAGGAGGGGAAGGAAATGTCTAAGGAGAATCTGGCCATTCCTTTCTATAATGTACTATGCAAATTAAAAGTTACTAATAGGGACCAGCAGGTGGCATAGTGGTTAAGGTGCTGGGCTCCCACATGGCCAACTCATGCTGGGTATATGTGTGTGTGTGCCCAAAATCCCAAGAGGACAATGAAGAAAAAGGGATTGTGGCATGGCCACACAGGGTTGTTGTTAAAGCCAGTAAGTTAATATAAATAAAGAACATAGAACAGTGTGTTGCACATGGCAAGTGCTGTAATGATTTTTAATGCTTACATGTGCTGTTTATTATTTTGTGTCTGATGTCTCTCTGACTTCCCTCTTAGGGAAACTCTGGTCTTTGTTTCAAAACCATGATGACTTTTTAAAATATGCCTTTTTATTTGTTATACAAACAACATTCTAAAGCAATAATGAACAAGGAGGGGCCATTTCCAACCCCAGTATCCTATTAAGTTGTCCGCTCCTTTGCCCCAAGTTCTCTTGCAGACTGGGACAATACTCACTTAAAAACTTGATCAGGATTATCATACTATAATAATTTCTTTATTTTTGTTCTTATAACTTTTTAATTTATCAAAAACATAATTTCAGATCAACAGAAGAGTTGTAATAATAGTGTAAAGAATTCTTGTGTAGCCTTTCCCAGATTCCTCAAATGTTAGCATCCAACTACATTTGCTTTATTCTTTTCTCCCCTTGCCAGTGCTTTCTGGAACATTTGAGAGTCAGCTGCAGACATGATATTCCTTTCCCCCTAAATGCTTTACATTCTCTAATATAACCACAGTATAATGATCAAAGTTAGAAAATTATCATTGATCCACTATCACTCAATATTTACCTCATTCAGAATTTGCCAACTGTCTCAATAGTGTCTTTTTTGTTTTGTAAATTAATTTAAAATGTTTAAAAGTTCATTTTTTTTCCATGAGAGAGACAGGCACCCCCAGCAGGATTCTCACACTGTAATCCTCCCCCAGTCCAGATCACAGGCATGTCCTGCATGCACAGGGAAGTCTCAGGGCATGAACCCAGGACTCCCCGTGCCGATATAGTTGTGCTGCTACTGCACCACTGCCTGCACCACTAAATTTTTTTTGTATAAATTTAAAGTATAAAACATGATGTTTTGACATACTTAAGCATAGTGAAATGATTACTATAGGGAAGCAATGTAATATATACATTACTTTTCATAGTTAATTTAAAAAATTCTTTTTTGACCAGCCACAGTGGCACAGCAATAAAGCAACCATCTATAATGCCCCAGCCATATGGGAAGGTCCTAGGTTTGCATCCCAATTTCTCCCTATACATGCAAGGCATTTTCAGGTGCACTAATGACCCTGGCTGGTTGGGGTAGGGGGAGGATCATGGTATAAATACCTCTTTGAGTATTTCTGTCTTTCTCACTCTCTCTGTCATTAAATAAAAAACAAACATTAAGAAAAAGAAAAGAAAAAGTTTGATTGTAAGAGCCCCTAAAATCTATTCTCTCTCTCTCTCTCTCTCTCTCTCTTTTGAGAGATTTTTGCTACAGGGTGCATGTGCTCTCCAGAAAGAGAGAGACAGAAAGACAGAAAGTGAGAAATTGCCCTCCCCACCCCCTGAGGGGAAGTGACACACCACAATTCATTTTTCTCCATTCTCCTCTCAGGATCTTGGGCACGCACGCACACACGCCCAGCGTGAGTTTAAGCCACCGGGTCTGGGACTCGAACTGCAGTCGACTACATGGGAGTCCAGCAACATAGCCGTTATGCCAACTATTGGTCCCAGCAAAATTTTAATCTACAATAAAATATTGATTTTAATCCTCCTGCTGTATGTGAGGTCTCTAGATTTATTATTCTTTTTTTTTAATTGTCAGAGGGCATGTGAACTTTCCAGAGACAGAGAAAGAGAGAAAGAAAGAGAAAGCACCCCCTCCTCATGGAGTGTGATCATGTTGTAATCTTTCTCCCTCCATTTCTCCATTCTATCAAGAATCTGGACAAGTACACACATACCCAGTGTGTTTTTTCAAGCCATCAGGGCCAGGATTTAAACCACACTTGGCCATATGGTACCCAGCTCCCTACGTACGATGCTTAACTGCTGCACTATAGGCTAGCCGTAGACTTGTCTTATATATAACTGCAGGTTTGTATCCACTACTGTACCAGTAGTGTTCTTTACAACAAAAGTGAATACTTCATGCTTTACATTCAGATTTGTGTCTCTTTAGTCTTACTTAATCTGATGCAAATTTGTTCAGTCACTTTATATCTTTTATGTCATTGATGTTTTTGAAGCATACAGATCATTATTATGTGGAATATTCTTCATTCTGATTTATCTGTTTCCTAATAGTTAGATTTCAGACTGGGTAATTTATAAACAACAGAAATGTATTTTTTGTAGTTCTGGAGGCTGGACCGTCCCAGGGTTAAGAATCCAGCAGACTCAGCTGAGGGTCTAGTCCACTTCCTAGATGGTGCTTTGTTGCTGCATCTTCTGCAGAGGGTAGATGCTGTGCCCTCATGTGGCTGAAGGGACAGTCCCCACAACCCTTTTATAAGGCTCTAATCCCATCCATGAAGGCAGAACCTTCATGACCTTCTTAAGGCCAAACCTGTAATTCTATCACGTTGTTAAGTTTCAACATATGAATTTTGGTAGACAAATTCAGACCTTCGTATTTACCAAATGGCGATTTTCTAAAGCCAATGTTTCTTCTCCTCTTATTAGTTGGCTTTCTCACTGTAAGAAAGAGCTCTCTGTTCCCTACCATTTGTTTACTCAGATCCATAGGGACTCTTATATGTATTATTTTTTTAATTCAGTGAACTTTAATATTTATTTTATTTATTTATTTTGGTGCTCAAATTATACCACCAGCTGTCTCTAGGCTTTTTCCAAATCTACTCCAAGAAACATCTTTCAGGAGCCTGGTCTAGTTTATGTCGGCCAAGTTGGTGACTCCCTCCTTTAATTCTGTTCTACAGAAGCCTTCAGAAAGTTCATGGAAATGTATAGTATGAAATAAACTGTGCGTGGATTTCAAAATTTGTTTTACACTGAAATAAACTCATACTTTAATTTCATTTTTACCACAAAATTTTGGAGTCTTTTTACATATCCCTAATAGGACAGTTACTGGGGCATGGGGAAACCTCAATTCATCCTCATTAAAAGCATGAACAAAAGAAGAACAAAACCCGTGCTTAACTTTCTCACAATGTGCCTCCATCCCCTTTTTAGTGACTAGCTTTAACTAACAGAAAGGAAATTATCTATTAACATTCATAGCAGGCTACTGTGAGTCTTGCAATAATAAGGCCAAATCAATGCAAATTAAGTTGCTGACAGGCTTGAACTTGACATAAAGGTTTCCCCTATTTCAGAGGCTGCCTGCCAACTGTGATCTCACGTCCTTACTGTTTCTTTACCATTCATTTAATGTGCTGTTGTTTCTCTATCATGTCTTCATTCATCAAGAACCTTTCTGCGCAAAGATGAAACTAAGGGGTATAATCCATCAGGGGGGAGAAAGGCTTGGAGTCCTCGAGCAGGGAACCCAGGTTTCGTTTCCTGTCTGTGCAGGTAGATGTGTGACTTCTATGACTTCCGGTGAGTTGCTTAAGCTTTCGAGGCTGTCTTTTCCTTCACCATGAATAGAAATCATAGCATCTATGATCCAAACACAACCTGTGCCCCAAATATGGTAACCCACGTAAAATCACTGTGAAACTGTATCACTAGCTCTCTGGGGCCTCTGAACCTTTGCACTTGGCATTCATTTTGTCTGAGATGCCCTTCCTTGTCTCTGCAGCCTCTTTATTGCAGATCCCTCCTGATCTCTCAGGACTTGACTTAGGTATCACCTTCTTTCAGGTGGCCTCCTAGGATGACATATTGTACCCCCAAATTTGCTTTGATTAGACACAACAAAAAAGGTACACTGGGATAGACACGTCTTGTTCACAGTTAAGCGCTGAATGGTTCCCCCTGGAGTGCCTCTGGATTTTTCTCTTCATGGCTCTGACCCAATGTCTGTTTCTTTGAATAATAATGACCCCTTCATTAAACTTTCCCCTCTCAGAGATGTATCTTTTGGCTCCATTAAATACCCCTTGTCAGGATGAGCTGTGCCCCAAATCTTCATACTTGGGCATAGCCCCTAAGCAATGCACTAACACCTAGCTCAGGAATTTTAGGCAAGAACTATAAATACAGGGGGCACATTAAACGTTCTTTCTGTTGCTTGTTACCAATCAAGAAAAATTCATACCCCTTCACTTGATTCATAAGCTTTCACAACCAGCTCTTTTTTTTTTTTTTTTTGGTCTCATCTCCTGTTTTTTGTCCAAGTGCACTAGGATGCAGTTACTTTATTTAATCCCAAGTGCACTGGGATGCAGCTACTTTATTTATTTAAACTGACTGTTCTCCAAACATACCTCCTTCCACACTGCTTTGTCTCAAGATGTTTCTTCTGCCAGAATGCACTGCCCTATCCCCAACTCTACGTGAAAAACTCTTGCCTTGCCCCAAAGTTACCTTTTCTGTGAAGTCATTCCAAATGATCCCCAACAACAATAGTTCATTCACGTCTTTGAGCATTAATCGGTAATAGCACAGATTTAGGGCCTGCCTTGTTTTCTGATCTGGAGCTGTATATGACGGGTGGTGAATATGATGCAAAGTGGACACCCTGTCATACTTCTGAAGGCATGGCAGTGGAATAATGTGGGAGGGAGTTAGTAGTCATTGTGCACTTATATATTCCAGGCATTGGAGAAAACACTTTGAACATATTATCTCTTACCTAATTTCACTACCATTTGCAGTAAACTTTATTATCCTTAATTTTAAACTGAGAACACTGGGATTCAGAGAATGACAGTTTGTCTATAGTAATACATCTAGTAACCTGAGAAGATCATATACAAACCACATTCTCTTTAACATATAGATTATCATTTTTTTTTTTTTTGGAGAGATTTTCACTGTAGGGCGCGTGCGCTCGCCAGACAGACAGAGAGAGACATAGAGACAGAAAGCGAGAAATCACCCCCCAGGGGGGATGGTCACGCCGCAATCCCTTCTCCTCCATTCTCCTCTCGGGATCTTGGGCACGCACGCACACGCGCCAGGCGTGAGTTTTAAGCCACCAGGTCCGGGACACAAACCGCGGTCGACTACGTGGGAGTCCAGCGACATAGCCATTACGCTAACTGCTGGTTCCCTAGATTATCATTTTTATATTTAGAAAGTATGTCATAAATAGGATATAATTACAAGTCTTCCTACTTAGTTTTACTTTTCACTGAGCTACATCTGAGGACATAAAAGTTATAGCCTTGGTTTTGCTGCATATTATCTTTGTAATAGATGCAACTTGAATACATTTTTGAAGAAGTTAACTCAAGCATCACCTCCTTTAAAAAGTGCCTATAGCGGACCAGCAGTTGGCATAATGACTATGTCTCTGGACTCCCATATAGTCCACCATGGTTCGAGTCCTGGACCTGGTGGTTTAAACTCATGCTGGGCGCGTGTGCGTGTGTACCCAAGATCCTGAGAGGAGAATGGAGGAGAAGGGATTGCGGCGTGGCCATCTTCCCTGGGGAGTGATTTCTCACTTTCTGTCTTTCTGTCTTTCTGTCTTTCTGGCGAGTGCACGCGCCCTATAGAAAAAAACCTCTAAAAAAAAAAAGGGCCTCTGAACCCCCAACCTAGATAAAATGCCCTTTTTCTCTGTCTTCCTGTCATGACCTATGCACGTGTTTCATGGAATTAAGTTAAATAATCATCTTGTTTGTCAGTCTTTTCTACTAGACTGTTTTTTCTTCCTCCCTCCCTCCCTCCCTCCCTCCTCTCTCTCTCTCTCTCTCTCTCTCTCTCTCTCTTTCTTTCTTTCTTTCTTTCTTTCTTTTTTGAGAGATTTTTGCTATAGGGAATGTGCACTTGCCAGAAAGACAGAGAGAGACAGAGAGAAAGCGAGAAATCACCCCCCCTCCGTGGGGGGAGGGATGACCATGCTGCAATCCCTTCTCCTCCATTCTCTCAGAATCTTGGGCACACACACATGCATCTGACATGAGTCCAAGCCACTGGGTCCAGGACTCAATCTGCGGGTGACTATGTGGAAGTCCAGCGACATAACTGTTATGCCAACTGCTGGTCCCCCTAGACTGTTTTTTCTTGAAGAGCTGGGGCTGTGTATTAATTATCTTTTCTTTCTTTGAATCTAAACCAGGAACTTACAGTAGATATCCATTAAATATTTATTGATTCAAGAAATACATAAAAGAATAAAACTCCTTACCCGACCTGGGTCTCACTTTTCGAATGTGAGTAAGTTGGACTAGATCAGAGATAAGCACAAACATGACACATGTATTGTTCCTTCCCCTTTTCTGTGTCCTTGACAGACATTACAAATCAATTACTCTGTTCTCCCCTGGGCACAGTTGTGAAGTCCTCACGATAGCATGCACCTTCTACCAAAGAACTTTATTGCCAACCTTAGTCTGGATGTTCTTTCTGGCCTTGGCAGTCACACTCTGAGTCTGGTTCTTCTATTCTGAAAGAAAAGTACTAAGATGCTCTTTGAAGGTGAGGTGTTGGGGGCTAATGGACACTATTCCTGCCACTATGTCACTCCTAAATTTTCATCACTGCATTCCTAATCTGACAAGTGATTTAGCATCCCAGGTTGGGGAAGGACTAATGGATGAACCGGTTCTCTGTGTGTATCCATTGGGCAGGAAATTAATAAGAATGCTAGCTGACATGATCTATGGTACTGTAAGCTCATTATGCCTGATTAGCTTCCAGCCTTTCACTCCCTCTGACAGCTACAGGGCCTCAGGGTTTCCAATGGCAACCATTTCCCTGTCTCTAATTGATTGCTAGGTCTCCAGCCATGAAACCAAACCCTCCCACAGACTTGTCAGAGTGGGGACTTTGCATCATGTTACCTTCTCTTTGGCAGTGGGAAGGCAAGCTCCTGGGTTGTCTAAGTGGTGTTGACAGTACAGCCCTTTGAACTCAGGAAACAAAATTTGAAGGGTCACTTCAGTTCAGTTGATCAAGTTCTTATCAAACTACTTGCTATATGCTGATATCTGTGTTCAGTATGAGGATGGCAAAAGAAGCTGATTGTTTGACACCAAACATAGAAGAGAAGCATTTTAATTTATTTAAAGAGTTTATTGATTTATTTGCATACATTCAACCACTGTATATCATTAAGGCTTGCAAAATGAATTTTTTTTAGCATGAATACACTGGATATTAGTCCAGTTAAAGATATTATTATATACATTATCATCAACTGATTATTTTTCATTTTTGTGTCCCTTAAATGCTTTGCTTCTTTCTTTTTCCCTGACAAGAACTTGTGAATGTCCAAAGATTTTTGTAGTAGTGGTAAAAAAGTAGTACATTATGGTATACATTCAAATAAGCCCAAATTGAGTTGATATATAGGTGAAAAAAAGGCATGGATTTCAGAAATGTTTGCACCAAAATAAACTCATATTTTAATTTCATTTTTCCAAAACTTTTTTGAAGTCCTCTTGTAAATCTCAAAATTGAACACACACACACACACACACACACACATTCTCATTTACTGTACCTCCTATACCCTAAGAATTACACTAACTTCCCTCTGGAGTCTTCCCTATTATCTTGAACACCCTACCTTGCTCCTCTAAAGTATATCTATTTTTTCTTATTGATTTTAGTTTCTGCTTTCCCCATCTTCCTTTTATGCAGCTGTAGATTAGCCTGTACTAGCCATTCTGAAGAAGATGCATAGGTTGGCATTTTAATTTCAATAGTGATGGGTCAGCAAATTAATGATGAATAGATGTAATTTTAATGAATGTTAATGGAGGTTTTTGTAATAATTATTCAAACCCACCAAGTGCTCTACTGATGGTTCTTCTCCGGTAGGAAGCAAAGCAAGACTTTTTGCTAATATCTTGGGAGTTAAGCTCAAAATTCGCTGCTTCAAGGAAATCATCCTTGATCCCATACATAAGATCAGGGTCTCTATTATACTGATTGACACTGTAACTCTGAACTGGCTCTATAATATGTAGAGTGGCAAGCATGTGCTAATAACTATTATCTACTTCTAAGACAGGATCAAAAGGGAACAAAATGGTTAAGCTTTTGCTTTTAACTTTTTAAGTTAGGTCTAATTTCATCTTAGTCTATGGAAAAAGGTGAGTTTTTTATTTTCTTCTCAGTTATGACCTACCACAGGGGACCTCATTAGCGACTCAGTGGGTACTTGCCACACCCCCAACATGGCCGAAGAAGTGATGGAGCTTGAAATTGCACATAACTTAGAATAATTCGGACATGAGACAGATGAGATTTAAAGAGTAACAGCCTAGCAGACAAGCTCAGCCTCCCCTGAATGATCCCCCAATGACCCCATAAGAAATCAATATTTGAAATAGTAGGAAGTGGATTGTTCTGGGTGAATTTTGTGAATCTTAGTCCTCCAGTTTAACAGGAAGTATTGTAGAAAGCCATGCTCTTCCACATTCAATGGACCATTGTCATAAGCAAGACATTCTGACCCAAATGTTATTTAATTTTTAAACAATTTCGCTAAATGGTCTAGCTGTTTCCCCTCTCTTTCCTAGGGATCATAGAGGATGCCATGTGAATGCAAGTCACTTCATGTCTGTGAAGCTGTTTCCTTATGCATAAAATTAGAATCAAAGGGACCAGCAAATGTTGTAATTGCTATGTTGCTGGATTCCCATGCAGTCGACCACGGTTCGAGTCCCAGACTGAGTGGCTTAAACTCACACCGGGCGCATGTGCATGCATACCTAAGATCCTAAGAGGAGAATGGAAGAGAAGAGATTGTGGCATGGTCGTCCCCCCTGGGGGGGGTGATTTCTCGCTTTCTGTCTCTCTATCTCTCTCTGTCTTTATGGCAAGTGCATGTGCCCTATAGCAAAAAACTCTCCAAAAAAAAAAAAAATTAGGATAAAAATCTTTACCTAGCCCACCTCCTACAATTGTTTGTGGCACTGAATGAGGAAAGAGGATGAGTCCATGAAACCCTATAAAAACACAAGGAATCCTTATATAGGAATCCTTATAGGGAGAGAGGGGCATATGTCTTAGTATATCAGTACCAATATTTTCAAAATCAAGTTGACACACACAGATTAATAGTCCATCCTAATACGCTTGCTGGACAAGAACAAGTGTGGACACTGAAGCACTGGCTGACCTGTTTGTCCCTGTTTGTCCCACTTAAACAAAGTCCTCTTTGTAGTTTTGGAGAGCTTGCATTGAGATGTGATTAGCTTTAATTCTCTTTTCCTAGTTTTTCATATGGTCATAGGTTAACCTAAGATAGAAGGGCTGAAATTTCAGTTTTAATAACAATGGTGAACACAAATTAATATTAAGTAAATTTGATTTAGAAAAATCTTACCAGATGTTTTTATGCTAATCTTTCTTATAAATGTGGGGCCATAACTGAATTTATTCGATAACTTTGTTATAGTTTTCTTTCCCATATACTGCCATAGACAGCCAAGCTGAGAGTTTTGCTCATAGCTTGGCACAAGAAAAAGGGCATAAGTTTTAGTTTTAAGCTCCAATCAAATTATTTATTTCCTATATTCACATTATAAAAAGAATTTTTGTAATCAAACATTTTCAGTGGTATTTTCATATCTTATAAATCTTGTTGCCTGTGGGCCTCTCTTTGAAAAAATGAATTTTAGAACTTTGGGGAAAATATAGCAGCTTCTCAAAACGATAGAAGTATCGCTCAGTTTTCACTTTACAATGAAATATTTATTTATTTAAAAGAAAGAGCTAGTTAAAAGGCTTAAAACTGAATTTGGGGGACCAGACGGTTGTGCAGTGACAATACAATGTTCTGTGAGGCTAACCCACATGGAACGCTTCCAGATTCACATCCCAAGACCTCCTGAGAATGCGAGGCACACGTGTGGCCATGGTCCTGGCTGGTGGAGGCTGGGTGGATCACAGCGTCAAGACCCTGTTGGGAGATGCTGTCTCTCTGTATTTCTCTCCTTCATGGAGAAAATAAATAAATAAACTTTAAAAACTACCACTGAGTTTTATTGTGAAATAATGTTTTAGTTAGGATTTGCTTCACGTTGTATGTAATAGAAACCTGGTTAATAAGTCTTAAACAATAGGATTTGTTTTCCCACGTTGCAACAAATACAGAGGGAAGTAGCTTGAAACTGGTGTGGCAGGGACACAGTTCTGTTTGGGACCTTTGGCTAGGTTAGAGTTACCAGGTATTCCATCAAATACTAATCTAGGGGACCAGCCCGTGCTGTGGTGTTGAAGGTGGCTGGATCCCATGTTGCTGGCTATGCAGTTCAAGTCCTGGACCTGGTGGCTTGATAATCAAACTGTGTGTGTGTGTGTGTGTGTGTGTGTGTGTGGGTGTACATGCACGTGTGTGTGCCCAAAATCCTGAGAGGAGAATGGAGGAGAAGGGATTGTGGCATTAGCCATTCCCTCTGGGGAGTGCTTTCTTACTTTCCCTCTCTCTTTCTTTTTCTGTTTCTCTCTGGTGAGTGCATGCACTCTATAGCAAATGTAAATAATAAAAGTTTAAAAATACTAATCTAGGTTGCTATGAAATGTTTAGTAGATGTGATTGAATTATATAACCAGTTTAGTTTTAAAAAGATTAGCCTACATAATCTGGATGGGCCTGCTTCAATCCATTGAAAGGCTCTTAGAGCAGAACTGAGAATTGTACCCGAGGAACAACAGGTCTTATGCCGCAGTTCCAGCCTCCCCTTCTTGATGGCTGGCCTTACACATTTCAGACTTGCCTAAACAGCCCCACAACCACGTAAGCCAACCCCTTACAATAAATCTAGCTACCTGTCTCCTACTGATTCTGATTCTCTGGCAGAACCATCACAGATACAGACCCAGACTCCTGCTACTTGTTACCAGTGTTAGTGCTTGTAAGCAGCTATAGCAGTATAGGCATTGTGTCTATATTTCTTGCAGGAAAAGGGCAAAAGGAAAAGAGCATGAACCAAAAGACAAATGCAGTAAGTTTGTTCTGCTTTAAAAAAGCAAAAATCTTATCCAATAACTTTCACTCTTTTCATTGTCTAGGACTTAGTCACATGACCTGCTCTGGCAACCTGTAAGTCAGAAGAGGAAAACACTTTTAACTGGGCACATTGTGACTCTGAATAAAATAGGACCTCTATACTAAGGAAAATGGGAAAAATGGGTCAGCAACCAGAGATTTTCCAAATTTCTTTGGCATGTTAACATACCTAAGCATCTTAGATTATAGAGCTTTTCCTATAAGTATGAAAAAATTATTCCTTTACCTATGGCAACTAGGCCCTAAGGCTTGATGCCATAAGGCAAAGGGTATGTGTGTAGCAAGTGAGAACCCTGAAAGCCTCTCCCTTTGACTTAAGAGATTATGGGGAAAAGACATAAAACAGAGATAGAAGAGACAGGCAAAGAATGCCCTGACTTCTCTCTGCATCTCAGCCTAGTGCAGGTAGGTGCTAGGTAAGTGATATGGGGAGGAGACACTCTTCCTGGTTTTATATTTGGCACTCTGAAAGGAGATGCAATAGAGTAGAGAGACAAAAGGAGGACCAGAATTTGACTTTTCCAAGCCATCTGTATTTCCTATGTGATATGATCAGGTGTCCCAAATTTTCCACGTGACCCTAGGGAGGGAGACATGGGAAGTTACTGAGTTGAAAGACAAGAATCTTTCTCTGGGTCCTGCTTCACCAAGGGGTGAGGGACAGAGACCAAACAGAGACCAAGGTAGAAACTGGAGGTAAGGCTTCTACAGCACTTGAGATGTCAGAGAGAATGCTGAGTTAGTAAATAACCCAGACCCTTATAAAGCTAAGAAGACTGGGGTGGGGGGTGGGAGTTGACAAGGGAAAGA
>NW_006159640.1:1666255-1666549 GCF_000334495.1 Tupaia belangeri chinensis
CAGAGAGAGTCCTTGAGTTGCCAAGTTGTACCCTTCAGAAGCAGCGGACAGGGCAATGCCCAGGCATAGGAACAGTTGCCAATAGTAGCAGCACTGGGTAGCCCAGGGAGCAGCTTGAAATGGCCCTTGATCAAAAGAGACCAGCCAGGGAACCAGCAGTTAGCGTAATGGCTATGTCCCTGGACTCCCACGTAGTCGACCATGGTTCGCGTCCCAGACCAGGTGGCTTAAAACTCACGCCGGGCATGTGTTCTTGCATGCCCGAGATCCCGAGAGAAGCATGGAGGAGAAAGG
>NW_006159640.1:1666570-1672789 GCF_000334495.1 Tupaia belangeri chinensis
CCCCCCTGGGGGGGTGATTTCTCGCTTTCTGTCTCTATGTCTCTCTCTGTCTGTCTGGCGAGCGCACGCACCCTATAGCGAAAACCTCTCCAATAAGAAAAAAATAAGAAGAGACCAGCCATGATCTGAGGGCACACCATGGATACAGCCCTCATCTCTGCTCTACTTAGGCTCACCTCCCAGACGCCAGTCTAGAAGAGCAATAGAAGCAGGCTGTAGTATGAGAGACTGACTAAATTTTACCTAAAGAAAGCAAAAAACAGTAACTTAAAAGGACAGTTAAGTTACTGTATAAGATGTAAGTATAGCTAAATGGATTTGAATATTCCCCCACAAACACCCCTAAATTACTGAGTGGATGGAGACTTACATTTTTTTTTCTTTTTACTTTTTATGCATTCAGCCACTGCACATCATTATAGCTTGTAAAATGAATTTTCCCAGCATGAATAAACTGTATTAGTCCAGTTAAAGGTATTGTCACACATGTTATCATCAACTTGTTAAATTTATGAGATTTTAGGAGGAAATGAACTGTGCTTATTAGCACATCTGAACGTGAATGTAATTTTGTAAACCTCTTACATGTAGAATGAAGGCCATATTTAGCTTGCGAGGTGGTTGGGAGGATGAAAATGAAATCTTGACCCCTCTGTAAGAACAGATGAGAAGGGCGTGTTTAATATGTTAGCTTAATTTCAATTACCTGTGCCCACTGGCGAGCAGGACCAATATAAAGCAAGGCTCCCTGTTGTCCTTGGGACAGCGAGAGAAGAAAGGTGTTCAGGAGTACATCTCACCATGGCCAGGCTGTCATTTTCTACCCCCACCCCCCCCCATCACTCATATTTGCTACATTACCTCGTTTCTTTTCCTTCCTAGTGCATCCCGGTATTGTTTATGTGTGTTTATCATGTATCTCTTGAAGGCCAAGAGTCAAGTCTTAGTACTTTAAAACTCAGGTATGTGATAGTCATGTAATAATTAACTAATAATATTATTATTTCCTTGGGGCCCTAGAAATTCAGCTTATAGGCAATATGACAAATCTGTATGAGAGTGTTTTTTTGTTTGTTTGTTTGTTTGTTTTTAAGAATTATTTATCGGGACCAGCAGTTGGCATAATGGCTATGTCGCTGGACTCCCATGTAGTTGATCATGGTTCAAGTCCCGGAATCTGTGGCTTAAAGTAATGCTGGGCATGTGTGCGTGCATGCCCAAGATCCCAAGGGGAGAATGGAGGAGAAGAGATTGAGGTGTGGCCATCCCCCCTGGGGGGTGATTTCTCACTTTCTGTCTCTCTGTATTGCTCTATCTTTCTGGTGAGGGCATGCACCCCATAGCAAAAACCTCTCCAAAAAAATATTTATTTAATTTTATTTATTATTATTACTTAAAAAAAATTTTTTTTACAGGATGTGTACACTCATCACACAGAAAAAGAGAGAGAGAAAGCAAGCCTCCAGGTCCAGGACTCAAACTGCCATCAGCCACATAGGAGTCCAATATCCAAACCACCATGCCATATGTTTCCGGAAAGTGCAGTTTTTAAATTTTTCTTTTTTTTAATTCTTTGCATGATAAAGAGAAGCAGAGAGAGAAAGGCAGAGAAAGAGCACCCCAACAGGATCTTGACAATGCTAGTCAGCTCTGAATCACAAACATGTCAGATGTACTCAGGGAGGACTCCAGATGCAAATGTGGAACTTTCTATGAAGGTCAACCTTACAAATTGTTGCTTTTGACAACTGCACCATTATCTATCCCCCTTTTTGTGTTTTCTTTTGGAGAGTTTTTTTTTTTTTTTTTTTCCCGATAGACAGAAAGCGAGAAATCACCCCCCAGGGGGGTGGCCATGCCGCAATCCCTTCTCCTTCATTCTCCTCTCGGGATCTTGGGCACGCACGCACACAGGCCCGGCGTGAGTTTTAAGCCACCAGGTCCAGGACACAAACCGTGGTCAACTACATGGGAGTCCAGCGACATAGCCATTATGCTAACTGCTGGTCCCTGTAGGTACATTTTTGATCAAAGGTAAAATAGTTTATAGAATATATTTCTTTCTGCAATCACTATTCACTAATGTAATTTACTAATTTTATTTTATTTTTCAAACCCAATAGGTTAATAGCATTTTAATAAAGATAAATTTAAGCTATTTGTGAATCAGGATTCAAATATATGATCTATTTAAATATAATACCTATATATTTCTTTTTAAACAAAATTTAAAAATCCAGTAATTCCATATCTATACTTTGCTTTCATTGTAATGTTTTCCAAGTTCTTTCTTTTATTTGTGTGTATGTGGGAGAGAAGTGTTCTGCTTCCCCCAAGATCCATTGTGGTTTGTAGGGTTGAAGTTCCAGAATGGCTTTCCAGAATGTACTCCAAAGGACATGTATGTTATAGTCTGAACATTGGTGTCTCCCCAAAATTCATGCTAGAATCTGATACCAAATATGATAGTAATGCGATGTGGGCCTTTGGGAAGTGATTAAGTAATGAGGGCTCCATCCTCATGAATGAGATGTGTGCTTTGTACAAGAAGATTGAGAAAGCTTCCTTGTCTCCTTCTACCATGTGAGGACATGGCAAGAAGGTACTATCTTTGAAGCAGAGTACAAACAGTCACCACAAATGAAATCTGTTGGTGCCTTGATCTTGGATTCCCAGTTTCCAGAACTGTAAGCAATAAATTTCTTTTTCTTTCCTTTCATTTATTTATTTTTACATTTTTCCACAAAAATTTACTTTACATAGTAAAAAATTTTAGCTCATACTCCATAAAGTAATAAATTTCTATTACCCATGTTAAAGAACTTTGTTGTATGTGTCATGAATGTGTCATGACTTTTCTGACAACCCAATAGCAGCATGAACAGACTAAGACAATGTGTGTGAATGCATGTATGTGTTTTCATATGTATACACTGACACACATATACTTACATGTGCATCTTATGTATATGAAAACTGATATCTCTATTTACCAGACACAAACACACACAGTCTAACTCTCTAGCTTTAGAGTTGAAAAAACTGAAGCCCAGAGAGGTCAAGTGACACTTTAGAGATCACTCACTTCTCAGGCTCTTGAATTTCTATTGAGAACTCTTCGCAGGACCTGGATTGCTTTCGATATATGCGTCTCCAATATGACTGCGAACTGAGTCCACATGACCGGCCTAGGCCCAAGTTGACTGTATTCACAGATCATAATGGGAAGGCCTAGCTTCTGAAATCCTACCAGTGAGAGAGCTCTTCTAGCATCTCCTCCATTCATAGGAAACTTCACTTTACTCTCCTCTGAGCTTCATTATTATAGCAAGAAACTGAAAAAAACTCTGATGACAAAAATTCTGTGCTGAAATAATACAGCCTAAAAGAGCTGTTAATGGAGGGTGTCTGTGGGAGGGAGAGGGCAAAAAAGAGGGAGGAAGATGGGAGGGGAAGGTAGGTGTAGTGATGGCAAGATGAGAGGCAATGACCACAAAGCCAGTGAGAGATTAGAAATACTAATCTATCTATCTATCAAAGAGAAATACTGACACAGAGAAGGAAAGGAAGGGAGTAAAAAGGGGGAAAGGAAGGTGAAGACATCTTAAGGATGTTCAAAAGTCAGAAGACAGAATGAGTTTATTGTTAAACATTTATATTAGTTATTTTTTTAACAACATGCTCAATGTCCTTTTATCTAATCCCCAAATACTTTTGCAGATGAAGTACCTCCGTATTTAAAAGGTTAGGCCTAATTGTTCATCTAAAAGAAGTCAAATAAGTACACTGTTTTCTTTGTATTTTCAGGATTTTATAGTATAGTATTGATCCTGTGGCAAGAGAGTGAGAGAGAAGAGAAGAGGAAAAAAAAAAAGAGGGGCAGGGAGAGGAAGGAGTGGAGACAGACTGAGGAAGTTCAAGAGCTTGTAGCAAGGTACAGAAAGACAGTTTCAGAAACTTAGGCAAAGAAAGAGCCTGCTTATGTGCTTGTATTGAAGCCTATACAATGGAGGTCTGCAGCTTGTTCTCAGAAGTGAAGAAGGCACGAGGCCCAGGGTAAAAATCCTAGAAAAGCAAAGGCCAAATGACTTCCCTGGGTGAGGGATTTTTGAGTGGAGATGAAACTAGGACTATGTGAATAGCTGTGGTATTTCTTTTAAAGAATGACTGGAGGTCTTATTTTCTAGTAGATGATTATGAAGAAATTCTGGGGGAATCCCTTTCTTCCAAACTTAATGATTGTTTATCCACCAAGCTCAGGAGGTTTCATAGACTGAATTGTGTCCTTCAAATATATGTGTCAAAGCTCTAAACTCCAATGTAAATGTGTTTGAAGATAGGACCTTACAAGAGGCAAGTAGGATTAAATGGGGTCATAAGGATAGGGCCATAATCCAGTAGGGCTGGTATCCTTAAAAGAAGATGAAGAGATACTCTTCACAAATGGTACTGAGGAAACTGGATATCTACTCACAGAAAGATGAAACTGGACCCCTATCTTTCACTATTAACAAAAGACAACTCAAAATGGATCTAAGATCTAAACATAAAGCCTTAAACTATAAAACTACTGTGTTAAACACAGGGGAAACTCTTGGAGATATCAGCATTGGCAAAGACTTTTTAAATAAGACCCCTAAAGCACAGGCAATAATCCCAAAAATAGATAAGTGGGATTACATCAGGTTAAAAACTGCACAACAAAATAAACAATATTTAGGATAAAGAGACAACCCTCAGAATAGGAGAATATATCTGTAAATTCTGCCTCAGATAAGGAACCTATAACTAGAATATATACAGGGAACTCAAGCAGCTTACCCCCCAAAAATAATCAATCCAATTAAAAGATGGACAAATGAGCTGAACATACAACTCTCCAAGGAAGACATATGAACAGGCAAAAAGCATATGGAAAATGATCAACATCCCTTATTATAAGGAAGATATAAAAATAAAAATCACAATGAGATACCACCTAACCCTAGTAATAATAACTAAGATTAAAAAAAGAAGAATGATAACTGCCGGTGTGGCTGTGGTGAAAAGGAAACTCTTCTACACTGTTGGTGGGAATGTAAGTTAATTTGACAACTGTGGACAACAATATGGAGGTTCTTCAAAAACCTACAAATTGAACTACCATACAAGCCAGCAATTCCACTCTTGGGTATCCACCCAAAGGACAGGAAAAATATTCAATCAGAAGAACACTTGCAAATCCATGTTTACTGCAACATTATTTACAATTGCTAAAACATGGAATCAACCCAGATGTCCAAGAACAGATGAATAGATTGAAAAAGTGTGGCATATATATACTACAGAATACTATTCAGTCATAAAAAGCAACAAGACCCTGGCATTTGATAGAAATGGGCAAATATGAAAGATTAAACACTGAATGAAGCAAGCCAGATTGTGAAAGAGAAGCATTGCATATCCCCACTTACTATAATGAATGTCAGCACTCTATGACAGAAACTGAAATGTTGAAAGGTATAAAAGTTATTCCACTTTCCATAGCCACAAAAAGTATAAGATACTTAGGAATAAATCTAACCAAAGAAGTTAAAGACCTCCACAAGGAAAACTATGAGAAATTTAAAAAAAGAAATTGAAAATGATATAAAAAAGTGGAAGAACATCCCATGTTCCTGGATTGGAAGAATTAATATAATCAAAATGGCAATTATACCCAAATGATTGCATATATTTAATGCAATGCCAATCAAAGTACCAGACACATTCTTCACAGATCTAGAAAAGACAATCATAAAATTCATCTAAAATAATAAAAGACCCCATATTGCCAAAGCAGTTGTACACAAGAAGAGTGGAGTGGGCGGCATCTCACTCCCTGACCCAAAAATATACTACAAAGCTGTGGTAATCAAAACAGCATGGTACTGGCATAGGAACATACATGTAGACCAATGGAACAGAATTGAGTCTACAGAAATAAATTCCCAAGCATTCAGTCAACTGATTTTTGTCAAGGGGTACCAGTCAATCCAGTAGGAAAAGGGAAACCTATCCAGCAAGTGGTGCTGGATAAACTGGATTTCCACCTGCAGAAAGATGAATCTGAACACTTACCTCTCACTTTTAACAAAAATCAAGTCAAGGTAGATCAAAGATCTAAATCTAAGACCTCAAATTATAAAACTGCTCCTAGAAAACACTGGGGAAACTCCAGGAGACATTGGGGTAGGGAAA
>NW_006159640.1:1673610-1683713 GCF_000334495.1 Tupaia belangeri chinensis
AAAAAAAAGCCAACAAAACCCTGGCTTTTGACAGAAAGTGGAAGAATATGGAAGATTTACTGCTGAGTAAAGCAAGCTAGGCTATGAAGGAGAGACATTGTATGTCCCACTTAATATACATGTCCAGGCTCTCTGACTGAAACTGACTGACTAAAAGATGTAGAAACACAAGAGATGGGTGTGATTGCCAGATGTGGTGTGTGTGGAGAAGTGAGGCCTGGGGAAAGACATTTGGAGGAGCGTTACAGAGACAGAGCATTGATGGAACAGGGAAGTACTGGGGTTATCTGTTGAAGATATTTTGATCAACTAGATTGGGAGAAATGTTCACATATTGAAATGTTCACTTTGTAAGTTAAATAATGTGATCGAAGGTATAAAAAGTAAAAAATAAAAAATAAGACATGGAGGGCAACCATGGATACTAGAGACAATGTAGGAGGAGGGTAGGTAGTTAGGGGCACAAGGGGGAGAAATCAAGGGAAACAAAACAGAACATTTAACAGACACAAAAATGAAACATTTTCTATTGATGTGTATGGTAATACCAAAAGAATATGAAGAGATACCAAAAATTTTCATCTCTCTCTCTTTTTCTCTCTCCACACACAGACAAAAGAACATGTGACTACTGTACTTATTTGTAAATGGGCAAATGATCTTACCTCTTTATGGATTCTATTTTCTAAAGGTCCAACCTCAGGAACAAAGGTGTGGGTTGAACCTATATCACTGACTCCTTCTACTGCTGTATTTAGTTAGCACTACTTCTTCTCTGGAAAAAAGCTAAAATTTACTTGGAGTTACAACTTGTTTGATTCTATCTGAAAAATAAAATGTGCTTCCTCAGGGCTTGATGTGATCATAGCCAGGAATTCTTGGCAAAGATTTTTATCATCACGGTATGTTCTGGTGTACTAATGGACTGAGGGGAATGGTGAAGCATGACATACATTCATTCTATATTGGGGGTGGAAAGGGAAAAGGAGAGGAAGGGGTGAGCAAGGCCCCTTTGGATATAGGGACACCCCATGAACCGTTGGAAGTTACATTAAGCAGAGAAGAGGACTGTTGAAGTCCTGGAACTTCAGAGAAATCCAATACTGGAGCTTCAAGGCAGAATAATTTAGAAGTTCAGGGAAAGAAAAATAGAAAATGACATCTGATACAGGAAAATGTCTTTGACCTGTACAATAAAACAAAATTAGCCTGCACTGCATGTTGGGAATGCAGGGGTTTTAAAAAAGAAAACTTTGGCAATGATTAGTGACTTAGCTTTATCCAAAGGAAAAACGTAACCGCGCATTGGTACAAATACTTTTCTCTTTTACTCCTGGAGTGACAGTTTCAAAATGTATTCATTAAGCACCTGTCTACCATAGCAATGGCCAAATCAACAACCCTGCATCTTTGGGTTGGCTTTTTCTCCTTTGTTTTCCTCTTGTTCTTAACCCCTCCTTCCTAAAATCACTTCCTAAATTAACTACCTGCATTCAAGTTTTTGTCTCAGGTTCTGCCTTTGAGGCAACCAAGGCTGATACAGCTAGTTATAGGAGAGGTACTACAAGGTAGACCTTCAGGAGAAAATGTGCAGAGATTGATCTCTAGACCCTGCTGGGTTCAAGTCCCCAATTCTTAATTCTACTAAACATCAGCTATTTCCACCAGGTCATTTTGGGCTCCTTGTATCTTTCACCAACAGGTAAAGAAGAAGGGAGTTTTCTATGGTGGAGTTAATGGACCCAAGATATGTGGAAGACCTAGGATTGTTGTTATAGAAGAGGGACCAGGCCAAATACATCAGAAACTTAGGAGATTTACCAAGGTGACTTGATGCTTCCATGCATAGTCATAATAGTAATAGTCAACTACAGAACCTGTACAAGAGCAGCCGAAGGCTCAGACCCCTTAGGAATGGAGCTTTGAAGCAGTCCACCAGGAAAACACCCAGGCCAGCTGAAGCACTGACAAGGAGTGAGGAGATCGATAGAGGATGTTGGATGACAGAGATGGTAACTACTAATTAAGGCTCGAGACCACTGTGACTGTGAGGTTGTAGCTTGTTTCACTTGAGAATTAGTAGTTAAAAGAGATGAAATTCGTGGAAGGCATGAACAAAGCTGATGCTAATGATGCACTATATTACTAGGTCATTGAGAAAGTCATGATGCATTTTTGCATAGAAAAGCATATACAAATACATCATGATTTCCCCGACGACGTGACGTGTATCTCTTGTGGTCTACTGCAAACCCTCTCAGCATTCTTACTGTAGCCACTGCTATAACAAACAGTTCAGTCTATGAAGGGTGGTGTTATTTTAACTGGCAAAGCCAGGAAAGATTCATGTTTGAATGAATGAATTCGTAAAGGGTTACACTTGACCAGTGAGACTGAGAGTCTCTGAATGAGTTTTTGCCTTGAGAGACTAGTGTTAGGTGCACACTAGAAGGGTTTGTAGGAGCATCAAGCATCATTCTCTTGTCATAGTGACTAGCTCAGTTGTGTATCTTTGTATTGGTTTTCTCCATGTGTGTTTCATTTGCCTGTCTCATTACTCCTGCTTTTAGGAATAACTTCCCAGATGAACTATCTTCACATAACCTTTATATAAATGCCTGTTTTTGGAGGAAGCCAGGCTAAGACAATGTAGTTTTGGAGTTGCCCTCTAGATGTATTAGGTAGTAAATCCTAAAATACCATTTGAAATATATAATATATGATTAGATTTTCATTATTTATTTGTCTTGGAGACTGCCTTTTAATTATGGGACTTTGAATTTTTCACATTTACTGTTGCTCATAGGGCTCAAGTAGTTTTTGTTTTTTAGTTTTTTTACTGCTGTGTATTCTTATCATCAGACTTCAGCTTTCCTATTTGGTTCTCAGAATAATGACATTTGGGGGCCAGCAGATGGCATAATGGTTATATCGTTGGGCTCCCACGTAGTCAACTGCAGTTTGAGTCCCAGACCAGGCAACTTAAACTACATGCCGGGCATGTGTGCGTGCATGCCCAAGATCCCAAGAGGAGAGTGTAGGAGAAGGGGTTGGGCATGGCCATTCCCTCTGGGGTGTGATTTCTCACTTTCTGTCTTTCTGGCAAGTGCATGCGTCCTATTGCAAAAATCTCTCTCTTAAAAATAAACAAATAAACAAATTAATAAATAAAAGAAGAATGATATTTGGGAGTTCTTGAAAGGATTTAGGATGCTAATCAGATGGCTAATGCCAATGTGGATGAGTAATCTTTCATGGTCTTTTATATTTGCTATACATTTTTTCCTACTCTGTTTATTTCTGAAGCAGTATTTCCTTTTTAAAATTTGGCTTTTATTTAAATGTTTAATAATAGGGCATGGTTAAGGAGATAAGCCTAGATGTACTAAAAAAATAGGTCATTGTGAAAGTCATGACACATTTTTGCATAGAAAACATACAAAAATACGTCATGACTTTCCCGATGACCCAAAAAATGATACCAGCCCCAAAGACTGTGATAAAAACCGGAAAAATATGTTTATGATATAACATTAAATTAAAAAAATACAAACTATATTTTATTGAGTGCAATAATTACAAAAAAAGACTGACAATAGTTGTTCTAAGCTGGTAACAGCAATAGTATTCTAGTCTCAAGCTCAATGTCAAGAATATTTTTAAAATCTTATTGAGGCCAGCACTTGGCATAATGATTAAGACACTGGACTTCCAGATGGCCAATTGCTGTTCGAGTTACAAATCTGGCAGCTTGAAACTCACTCCCAGAGAAGAATGGAGAAGGGATTGCAGCATGGCCATCCCCCACGAGGGGTGATTTCTCACTTTCCCTCTATCTCTGTCTCTCTCTCTGGTGAGCACACATGCCCTATGGCAAAAAATCTTCCAAAAAATGCTGTTATAATCTTTAAAATAATTTTAAAAATATATAAACACACACAAATTTGGGGGCTGAAAAAACTGATATAGTTCAAACTTCATTGTGCCTGTCTCTTCCGTGTAGTTGGTAACATGCAGGGCTTTGTTCTTTTGTTTGGAGAAAGTCACACTTTATTAATAATAACAACCCAATCTCCTGAGAGATCGCTGAGCAAAGAAGGCACAGAGCTTTGGAATGTTCAGCCCTGCCCCTGCTTTCAGGATATTTGCAGAATATTTCCCTGGAAGCTAAAGGAACAGTGAGTTTGCTTTTTTTCAATGGTCTCCTCAAATACATGTAACTTACTGGAGCTTAAAGCCTTACATTTGTAAAAGCCATTAGTGTCGATTAATGCAGACAAATGATTGAAACTGGGGACACTGGTAGGTGCAATTCCACACCTTGTACCATTTATGGACAGGAAATGAGGAACAATTAGGTTGGTGAGGCTGGAAAACACCCCACCAGCCCAGCCTACCAGGGGTCAGCTTTAGGAACGCTCCATGGGAGTGTAATGGGAGAAGGGACTGGGGGCCAGGACAGCAACAGATGGAGCAACAAGGCAGTGGTTATGGCCAAAGCAGATTTTACAACTCAGCCACCCCATGTTCAATGCTGTTGATAATAATGATGACTACTTGAAAGTGTGTGGCTTTTTACGTGTATTTTGGGCTCTTACAACCTCTTGGAAGTATACCATTCAGTTGTGGGTTCACTCATTCATTATTATTATTATTTGTCAATAAGTATTTTCTGAGCTCTTGGTATGCTTGAAGAACCCTTTAGTACATGGACATAATCTTTTCCTGCAGGAAGTTCCACAGTAGTTCAGGCCATTTCAAGGTAATGTGGTAGGGAAGAAAGCCTATGGGAACTCATAGGAGGGCACTTAACTTCAGTCTCAGATGTTCTGGAAGGCTTCTCATGGGAGCTGGGTTCTGAGATAAGACACAGTGGATGAATAGAAATGCTGATTTAACAAATGAGAAAACCGATTCAGCTTAAACAAACTGCCATGCCACCCAGAAACAAAGCAGAAGTCACGTCATGTCTGGTTCCAAGGGGCAAAGTAATATAAATGAATGTTTCTACTGGGAACTGATCCGCTCATATGTCTAATCCTTTTGAAGAATTTTAATTTCTTACTGAAGTACTTGTGAAAAACGTATTTTAGACCTATCTTTGTAAGTAGGTTATGATATGGATGGTTAATTCTCTTAATGAAATTCACTCAAATATACACTTACCAAATAACTACAAGGCACTTTGCTTAGCTCTAAAGAGCACACAAACAAATTTGACAGTGTTTCTGGGCTCTGTGTACTTACTTATAGTTTGGTGGAGAAGGTTAAGACAAGGACTAGAAGAGTTTATCAAAATATGCTCTGTGGGGTAATGAGAAATTCCCTCTGATACAGAGAGTTTGGAGAGTGAGTAGGATTAGAAAATCTGAGTGGATCTTACAAGGAGACATCAAATTTGAGTAAGACCTTAAGATAGGAGGCATTGGGGCAGGATCATCCCTATAAACAGTCATTCACATAACTTGACATTTGATGTGATGCCACATTTCAAATTCGATTTTGAATGCTTTACTGGGATGGAGCTCTGTATTGGTTGTGGAGTTTCTCTTTCCCTGCTCATCAGCCATATCTATTGCAACACCCGTTTTCCAATCAGTTAATATAATTGCTCAATCTGGTTTGCTGCTCAAAATTGTGTTTGGATTGGAAAATGTGAGAACATAACTCATTGAAGCATGTGGTAGATTAGATAACAGTTCAAAACATTTGTAGCAAGGAATCATTAGTTCAGGAGGATGAAGCAGATGAAAAATGTGACTGAGCTTAAGGCAGCGGTGAGTCTGGGACCCAATGATATGCTGGGGAGCATGTGGTCCTTTCAAATGGGGTGAACTGTTATTCCACCAGTGGATTATGGCCAGGCAGGAATAGATGCTTCAGAGTTACTAGATCTTATTTTCCAAGAGAAGTTGAGAATCTGTATTTCTTTTCTGTGTAAAATCTATAAAATATTTACTGTTGCAAAAAAATAAGTACTTTAAAATATACTATGTGAAGCCATCACTAAATAATCTACAGACTGGGTTTACCCTATAAACCCACACTTTGTAACTACAGGCCTAGTAATAATAATAACTAAACTAGAGTCACTGAGCACATTTTGAAGTGCCTCTTCATCCATTAGGTTGGTGCACAAGTAATTGCAGTTTTGCATTGCTGAAATTTACCATTTGATATTGGATATATTCTTAAATTAATGTGGTTATATTATACATCATTTTAATGTGCATTTCTCACTTTATGCTTTTTTTTACTAATGAATTATTACTTGCTGTTTATTTTATATATATTTTAGACTAGGGAAGTAGTGTTGAAAAAAAAGCAGATTTGAGTGGTCAACAGATGGCATAATGGTTACATAGCTGGACACCCATGTAGTTGACAGCAGTTTGAGTCCCAGACCCAATAAGTTAAAACTCATGCTGGGCACGTGGGCATGTGTTCCCAAGCTCCCGATAGGAGAGTGGAGGAGAAGGGATTGCAGCATGGTCATCCCCCTGGGGGGTGATTTCTCGCTTTCTGTCTCTCTGTCTCTCTGGCGAGTGCACACACCCTATAGCAAAAAAAAAAAATAAAAAGAAACTCTAAAAAAATGCCAGTTCAAATGAATTACCATATTCAAGCTCAAAATGTATTACAAAGCAGTTGAGACAACTTACACCATCAATATATGGCCCAGGAACTGCTGATGAGCGCATAGTGCAGCAGTGGTTCAAGAAGTTTTGCAAAGGAGACAAGAGCCTTGAGGGTGAGGAGTGTAGTGACAGCCATCAGAAGTTGACAATGACCAATTGAGAGCAATCATTGAAGCTGAACCTCTTACCACTAGATGAGAAGTCACCGAAGAACTCACCATGGACCATCCCATGGTTGTTAGGCATTTGAAACAAATTGGAAAGGTGAAAAAGGTTGATGAGTGGGTCTCTCATGAACTGACTGAAAATCAGAAGAATGTGGTTTTAAAGTGTCATCTTCTCTTTTTATATGCAAAAACAATAAACCATTTCTTGATCAGATTGTGACATGAGACAAAAACTAGATTATATAAAACTGATGGCAACAAGTTCAGTGGTTGGACCTAGATGAAGCTCTAAAGCACTTCCCAAAGCCAAACTTGCACCAAGAAAAGGTCATGATCACTGTTTTGTGGGATCTGGTCCACTATCACTTTTGAAATCCCTGCAAAACTATTACTTCTGAGAGGTATGCTCAGCAAATTGATGAGATGCACTGAAAACTGCAATGCTTACCGTTGGTATTGGTCAACAGAATGGGCCCAATTCTTCTCCATGATAATGCCCAACCACACATCGCACAACCAACATTTCAAAGGTTGAACAAATTGGGCTACAAAGTTTTGCCTTACCTACCATATTCACCTGAGCTCTCATCAACCAACTACCATTTCTTCAAGCATCTAAACAACTTTTTTGCAGGGAAAATGCTTCCACAACTAGCAGAGTACAGAAGATATTTTCTAGGAGTTCATCAAATCCTGAAGCACAGATTTTTATGCTACAGGAATAAACACATTTATTTCTTGTTGGCAAATATGTGGTAATAGTAGTGGTTCCTATTTTGATTAATAAAAATGTGTTTGAACCTACTTATAATGATTTAAAATTCACAGTCTGAAACTGCAATTGCTTTTGCACCAACTTAACTCATTTTATCACAATGAAACTTTGGAAGCAAGGATGATAATGAGGGCTGTTTCGCATGTGAAGAAGTGAGATGGAGAGAAACTAAGTCATTTTACAAGAACATCCAGGTAGTAGTGGCAGATCCAGCCTTCAGTCCAAGGCAGTTTGGCTCCACAATTTGTATTCATAAAACTTATTCTATACTATTACTAAAAATGAATGTCTTTTGTACAAAAACTCCTTGTCAGTTATTTGAGGTACTCAGCGACATTTTATTTATTTTTTCTGATCTTAATTTTGTTCTAGACTTGTACAGTTTTAATATTTAATATAATATTGATATTTAATATTTTTCCAATTTTAATTTTGTTCTAGACCTGTAAGTTTAAATAGTACTCAACTATAGCACCAATATCAAAGAGCATTGGCAGCACGAAGTTTGGATTGTTGTTTCTCCGTGTATTGACTTACTGGCTGAGTGACCTTGGACAACTTATTTAACTTGAACTTGATGTCTCACTTGAATAGTAAGGATGATGAAGCTATACAGCAGGGTTATTATAAGGAACTGAAATAATACATGAAAAACATGTGGCTTAAAATATGTGCTCACTAAATTATAATCAGTATGGTAACAATTACAATTTGGAGGGGAGTGCATTTAACTGACACATTGAAGGCACTATGTTCTGGGGTGTCAAAAATTAACCCCATATATTTCCTGTTAAAGAGTAGAAAAGCCAAGTACTGGACCATCAGAAAAGTCATGACGAAATATTTGTATAGAAAAACAGAAAAATATGTCCTGACTTTTCCTATGACTTAACTTTTCCAATAGCTAAGTAAAGGAGATAAGACACCTTTATAAATTGTAGTAATATAAGGGACCAATGAGAGGTACACAACTAAGAGTGATATACGAGGGAGGAGTGAATGTGAATTGGAAAAAAAAAATTGTTAAGATTACTTAAAGGACGTGGCATTTGAGCTGAGTTTTAAAAAAGTGAGAAAGCTCTGGGCAAAAGAAATTGAAGTTGAGGAGTCACAGATGAATTGAGGTAGTATAACAGATGAGCTATGCTGGATCCCTGAATGGGAAAATGCTACTAAGTTTGCTGGAACGAGAGACAAATGTGTAGAAGACACATTATAGAAACTTCTGTAGGACTAGCATGCAGGTCAACCAACAGGTAGCAGTGTTGTTTATCACTGACTGGCCCAGAGTAGGTCTGTCTTTGTATGTTCTTTAGGCTGTAAAGTAAAATACAGGGGACAGCTGGCAACCATGCAAACTAGAAGGAAAGAACTTAATTTCCTGTCCAATCAAGGTTCACTGACTTAGAGAGAAAGAATTCCAGTTGGAAAGCCAGATGTCCTCATATAAAACAGGAGGAGATTTGTGGGATCAGAAGATGTCTATTAAACAAGTTGAAAATTCGAAGTTGTGAAGGTGTCTACTCAAAAGAGCCAGTTGAAATCAGCTGGCTCAACCCAAACCTGTAAGGTTTTCCTGTGAGCAGAACAGAATGCTCATCTAGAGAATTCTCGCTTTACAACAATGACTGTGTTCAATCCAGAGAGACAGGGTTATTTGTAGAAAAGGGTGGCTTGGAGTCATTTGCCGTGTAGGTCAGTCTTGACCTTTTCCTGATGACCTGTAAAAACACAAATGAGCCACATGTCTCTCAGCTTCAATCTCTACATTTATACAACAAATTTACTAATATTTATTATTTTTACCAATATTGTGATTAACGTATCATTTGACAAAGAGATATTTAAGTGAGATATAGGTATAGCAATGCAGCCATAGAATTACTTCCAGAAGCAAGAACCCATTGATTCTCATTGGTTATAATCTCAACTTGGTGTCTCTGTTTGGTGTTGCATTCTGGCATATGTCCATTTCTTCTTTCCAGTTTTCTTCAGGCTACATCCTATCTCTACATCCTTTCAATATGTCCTTTCAAATTCTGTCCAACTTTGATAAGGATAGACATGCTCAGGCAAATGCAGCATGGTGCAATGAAAAGGACAGTGGATTTGAGTCAGAAGTCATTGGGTCTGAACACTGAGTCTACCAGTTACAAAATGAATGGCCTGGGACCAGCAGATGCCATAATGGTTATGTTGCTGGACTCCCACATAGTCGACTGCAGTTCAAGTCTCACACCAGGTGTGTGTGCATACATGCCCAAAATCCCGAAAGGAGAATGGAGGAGAAGGGATTGTGGTGTGGTCACCCCCCTCGGGGGGGGGGGTGATTTATCATTTTCTGTCTCTGTCTCTGTCTGTCTCTCCAGTGAGCACACGTGCCCTATAGCAAGAATCTCTCAAAAAAAGTATATAAATATAAAATATATATAATAAAATATTAAAAATAAAATATATATAAATAAATATGTGTATATATTTATATAGATGTGTGTATGTATGTATGTATAGGTGTGTGTATAT
>NW_006159640.1:1686883-1696711 GCF_000334495.1 Tupaia belangeri chinensis
TATATATATATATATATATATGTCTTTAGACATACTACATTGCCTTTCTGAGCCTCAACTTCTTTCAACTGAATAAAAGGGTGAAGAAATGAAATAAGATGCATGAAAGTTTTTGAGACAGTCCTGTTACTTAGTGTACACGTAATGACTGATAGGGGAGAAAAGGAGAAAAACAAACAATTCTTAGCTACTAGAGGGCTGGGTGCAGCTGTTTCAGAGTGGCAGAAAGTCACAAAAATATGAGAGAAGGGCTCACCAAAGCTTGAGGAGCAGATGAGGACAGTTCTTGTGTGACTTTGCTGAAAAGTATGAGGACTTGCTTCTTTTCCTACCCACATGTATATGTAAGCCACCCAAGGACTCCCAGAGAGAGGTCAAAACTGTTTCTGCTTCGCCAACCACTTCCTGAATTGTTCATATCTGTACCTTTGCTCAGTATGGCCCGTCACCTGAAATTCTTTTCTTTTATATTTGACCATCCCATATCTTTTCTATTATATTGGGTTGTTAGAAAATACATGACATTTTTCTGTTTCTATGCAAAATCATCATGACATTTCAGATGACCCAATATATCACTGAGAAGTTGAGTCTTATTTTTATTTTTATTTTTTTTTGGAGAGGTTTTTGCTATAGGGCACGTGTGCTCACCAGACATAGAGAGACAGAGAGACAGAAAGCAAGAAATCACCCCCCAGGGAGGATGGCCATACCGCAATCCCTTCTCCTCCATTCTCCTCTCAGGATCTTGGGCATGCATGCACACGTGCCCAGTGTGAGTTTTAAGCCACTGGGTCCAGGACTTGAACCACGGTCAACTACATGGAAATCCAGTGACACAGCCATTATGCTAACTGCTGGCCCCAAGTCTTATTTGTTATAGCACCTCCTATGTGCTCCTGTATCATCTACCCAAGGCTATATATGTAGTAAATTCTCAGGAGATCTATTTCAGTAGAGAATGAATAAGAAATAAATTTTAAGTATTATAAGAAAACTTAGATGTTCTTATTAGTTCAGGGCTATAATTCTTTTCTTCTTTTTAAAAATTTTTTAAAGGTTTTTGCCATAGGACTTGTGTGCTTGACAGAGAGACACAGAGAGAGAGACAGTGAGAGGGAGAGTGAGAAATCATGCCCTATGGGGGATGGCCACACCACAATTCCTTTTTCTCTTTTCTCCTCCTGGGATTTTGAGCATTCATGTACGCATGCCCGGCAAGAATTTCAAACCACCAGGTCTGGGATTCAAACCATACTCGGCTATGTGGGAGTCCAGTACACCACCTGCTGCCCCCATCCCCCACTTCTCCGCAGGGCTATCATTTCTTTTCTTTCTTTCTTTCTTTTTTTTTTTTAAAGAATTATTTATCTATTTTTATTTGTTATTATTATTTTTATTATTTTAATTTGAATAGGGAGAGACAGAAAGAGAGAGAAAGTGAGAAAGCAAGTCTCCAGGTCCAAGACTTGAATTGTGGTTGGCCACGTGGGAGTTCAGCACCTTAACAACAATGCCACCTGCTGGCCCAGGGCTATCATTTCTAAAACTGAGATCCACAAATATAGATCTGTGAACCTCTTAAAAATATAGATAAAATGTGTATAAATTTCAATATTCTTTTTTTAATGGGTAGAGTATCCACAGCTTTTCTTACACTTACAAAGTAGAACATGATCAACAAAATGCTAAGAATTAACTCTTTTATTTTATGAGTGAAATGCAAAAAAACCCCACATATTTTGGTCACAGTAATACAGTCACAAAGATACTGATAGAACGACAAAGAGAAACAAGGCTTACCTGTTTCCTTTTCCAGGAAGTCTTGACAAGTCTATTCATTCATTAAACATTCAACTATTTCCTACATACCTACGTTGTACTGGTCACAGTTATAGGTATAGGTACCGACCTTACAACACTGAACTAAGTAGGTAACTATCCCTGCCTTCATAGCTTTTATTCTAGAGGAGAGAGAAAGAAGGTAAAAAACAAACAAACAAACAAATACACAAACAAAAAAACATGCTGTGACAGAAGGTGATTAGTGCTATGGAGAAAAACATCAAAAAAGGGAAACAGGAAGTGCCTTTGGGGAAGGGTTACGCTGCTTTCAATACAGAGGTCAGAGGAAGTCTCTCTGGAATGAAGACTTTGAGCTGTCAATAAATTACAGTCAATTCTTGTTATTCGTGAAGTTATGTTCTATAAAGTTGCTGCAAAAACCAAATTAGCAAATACTAAACCACTGCCCCCAGGGGAAATACCAAGTTAGATGCTGCTGAGCTCCTGGTCACAACACCTCCAACAACCAATCAATTCATAATCTTGTTTTATGTGTTTTTCTGTCCAAAGACACCTTCTTTAATATATGTTGTTGATTTGTTAACATTGAACTCAAGGCCAGCAACACTAATTTGTGACTGAAGGAAGCTTATCTAACGCACATATTTTCTTCATTAGGCACTTCATGGCCTTCTTACATGTAGGACCACTAGACAGCACTTCAGTACTGTGTTTGGGGGACATTTTAAAAAGCAAAATCATCAACAGAAGTCACAAAAATGTGAAAAACGTGGCACTAATAGAGTGTGAAAAGGGCACTTACAGTACAGAGTTGAAACAAGAAGTTGGAGTGTTGCCTTGTTAGAACTAACAGATCTCAAACTTGTTGCCACCCTGCATGTGTCCTTGAATAATCGTGAAAGCACCTTGAGTTTTAACTTTGAAGTTACAAATAAATTTCAGTGAGTAGATGATTGTCAAATACAGAATCTACAACTAACAAGAACTGACTGTAGTTGGCTATCAGGAGAAGGGAGGATAGCTTAGAAGGCTATTGATAACCACCAGTTGTCTGATCCCTTGGTGCACCATTGTGTTGTAAATTCTGCACTTATTCTGAACATTTGTCCCCATCACGCTTTGGTATAAAATTTGCCTCTAAATCCACTCAAATGCTGCTGAGTATGAAAAAGGAAATAATGAGTAAAGCCAGATTCAGAGCAGAGAAATTTTTCCACCCAGGAGTTTTTATCCAGCAGATAGCCTGCTTATGTTTCTTATAGACTTTTATATTTGTGGGCCCAATCCTACCTATTGTGCAGGGATAGCTGTGACTCATGTCCGGTAGTGAATCCCTCCTCTCCTTCTCCCCTCTAACCCCCTAACTCGCCCATCTCTGAACAGGTTCCAAAAATATTAACAAAATAATTATTTCTGATTTGTGAATTGTCCCAAAGAGCATAATGCCTCTAACTGGGTGATTTTAATCAGAAAGTTAAGAGTCATTTTATATTGCCTTTAAACCAGATTTCTCCCCACCCCTGAAACAATTTAATTCCCTTTTTTCTTTTCATTTTTTTAGTAGTAGTTTAATTCCTCTTTTTTTTTTTTAAATTGGCTAATGGTGGCCAGCAGGTGGCATAGTGGTTAAAGTGCTGGACTCCCACTTGGCTGAGCATGGTTTGAGTCCAAGACCTGGAGGCTTGAAACTCAGGCTGGGTGCATGCATGTACATGCCCAAAATCCTAGGAGGAAGATGGAGGAGAAGGGATTGCCAAGTGGATATCTCCCTAAGGGATGAATCTGTCTTTCTCCCTCTGTCTGTCTCTCTAGTGAGCTCATGTGCCCTATAGCAAAAAAAAAAGAGAAAATTGCCAGAGTGTGCATGCACTAACTGGAGAGACAGGGGCGGTGGGGTGGGGATGAGAAAGCATCCTCCCCATGGCGGATAATCACACAGCAATCTCTTCATCTCCATCTCTTCTTCCTTTTGGGATTTTGGGCACTCACATGTACTAGTGTGCATGTAGTGACTCTAAGAACCTAAACGTTCTAAAATTCTGAAAATTCTAATTTTTTTTAAAAACTAGTTTCCAGATTGCCAAGTTCAGGACTCGAACTGTGAAGTCAGCTATGTAGGATCCAACTGCCTCAACCACCACAGCATGGGCTGGCCCACAGTTCCAAATTTTTAATGACAATCATTGGAAATAGGAATTTTTGTAAAAAGGTAGTTTGATAAAGGCAGTTACAGAAAACAGCACTCAGTCTGCCATGTGGCCATGCTAAGGGAAGTCCTTGCCCGTGGAGTGATTGTGTTTAAGCCCTGGAATGAAGAAGAGAACTCAGGGGCGAGACCCAGCCCTACCTGTACTCACTGTGTGACCTTGAGTGAGTCTTTCACGTTCTCTGTGCTTCTATTTTCTAAGTGGGAATTGAGGGTTTGGTTACTCCGTAAGATAACTCCCAGCCTTAATAGTCTGGGACACTAGAAAGGCAGAACAAAATCTCATTGTACTCTACCTACATCCATTAACTTATCAATAAAGGATTTTTAAGTATGTGTGGATACTTAATTCATTTCTAGGAAAGTCTTGCTGAGGGAATCAGGAGAAAAAGAAAGAAACAAAACATTTACGAGTCACAGAAATGGAAGATTATCTGTTGTTGATGGTGTGTATGATAATATCTTTAATTTGACTAATATACAGTGTATCCATGCTGGGAAAATTCATTTTGCATGCTGTAATAATATATAGAGATTGAATATATAAAACAAACAAATAAATAAATTCATCCTTTAATTCTAAAATAAAAAAGAAAATCTTGCTGAAGCTAAAAAAAATTGAGAATTTTCAGAATTTTAGAATGTTTAGGTTCTTAGAGTTACTACATACACTTCATGTCTATACTTACCAGCCATGGCATTCTTGGTAAGAAAGTCTGCATTTTTTAGTACAGGAACTAATATCTTTTATGAGCTAACTCTTGCCTATCAATTCAGTCTCACCTCTCCACTTTTTGCCATCCCTTCTCCCACCACTACACCTCTATCTTCTTCATTCCATTCATTCCTTGTCAAAACATACAGAATTTCTCCAGTTCCCTCTCCATATAAGACCTATTCACCTATTCTGTCTCTGGAAAATTCATTCTTCCATTTAGGTGGATCTTATTTGTTTAATTTTTAAGAATCTCCTCACGGCTCACTCATTTTTTTAAGAGGTTTTTGCTATAGGGTGCATGCACTCACCAGAAAGACACAGAGAAACAGAGAAACAGAAAGTAAGAAATCACCCCATGGAGGGGTGGTGCCCATACCACAATCCCTTCTCCTCTATTCTCCTCTCAAGATTTTGGGCATGCATCCACATACACCTGGTGTGAGTTTAAGCTACTACTGAGTTTGGGACTTGAACCGTGGTCCACTATGTGGGAGTCAAGTGATGTAAGCATTAAGTCATCTGCTGGTCCCCATGCGTCACCCATTCATGAAGCCTTTCAAGAACATTGTCAGGATCATCTGACTTTCCCCACCCCATACCAGCAGAAAGTCCTACCAAAGCTCTGGTGACTGACAAACTCATTTGTTGATACACTCATCTTTCTTACTGAACCATGAACCATATTCATACATAGGTGTCTGTCTGCTCAATGCCTAGAGGAGTATTTGATATGTGGGAGATACTCAGGAATGTCCAATGAATTAAGAACGAATCAGTGCAAATGTGTGGAAACAGAAGCATGCCCACCCCAAGTGAAAGGGTCATTCTCTACTTGGCACTACCATGGGTGCCATGAAGAATGTGAGCTCAATAGTGCATATTGTCTGGTTTCTCAGTGCAGGGAAAAATCAGCCTGAGGGTTTTTGTTTGTTTGTTTGTTTTTTAAAATTTCATTTATACATTCAATCACTATACATCACCTATCTTGTAAAGTGAATTCTCCCAACATGAATATACTTCACACTAGTCCAGTGGAGGATACTATACACGTTATCATCAACAGATAATAATCCATTTTTGCATCCCATAAATGGCTTGCCTCTCTATTTTTCTCTTTATCTTTCCTTACACTCTCCCTCTTTTCCCACCCTCTTCTCACACTGTATCCAGTATTAATAACCATTTTCCATGCTTCTATATTCTCTTATCTCTCAGTTTCCACCACAGAGTGTGAACAGTTGGTATATGTTAAGTGGAGACATGCAATGTCTCTCTTTCATAGACTGGCTTGCTTCACTCAGCAGTGAATCTTCCATATTTGTCCACTTTCTATCAAAAGCCAGGGTCTCGTTTTTTTTTGTTTGTTTGTTTGTTTGTTCGTTTTTATGGCTGAGTAGTATTTCATAGTGTACATAAGCCACACTTTTTCAATCCACTCATCTGTTCATTGACATTTGGGTTGGTTTCATGTCCTAACAATTGTGAATAATGCCACAATAAACTTAGATGTGTAAACACTTTTCCAACTGAGCATTCTCCTGTCCTTTGGGTAGATACCCAGGAGTGGAATTGTTGGATCAGATGGTAGTTCTATTTGTAGATCTTTCCATATTGTTCTCAAAGGTGGCTGGACTAATTTATATTCCTACCAGGCTGGACTTATTTACATTCCTACCAGGCTAGACTAATTTACATTCTCACCAGTAGTGTAAGAGAGTTTCCTTTTCACCACAACCCCACCAGCACTTACCATTTTTTGCTTTTTTAATCTTCACCGTTTTGTCTGGGTTTAGATGGTATCTCATTGTGGTTTTGATCTGCATCTCCCTTATGATGAGGGATGTTGAACATTTTTTTCATATGCTTTTTGACTGTATGTCTTCCTTAGAGAGTTGTTTGTTCAGCTCATTTTCTCATCTTTTCATTGGATTGGTCAGTTTTTTTCAGGTAAGCTGCTTGAATTCTCTGTGTATTCTGGTTCTCAGTCCGTTATTTGAGACATAGTTTACAAAAATCATCTCCCATTCTGAAGAATTTTTATTCACACTAGTTACTGTGTTTTCTGCTATGCAGAAACTTCTTAATCTGATATCATCTTACTATCTATTTTTGGGATTATTGCCTGTGGTTTGGTGATCTTATTTAAGAAGTCTTTGTGTACACAATGTCTCCTGGAGTTTCCCCAGTGTTTTCCACCAGTAGTTTTATAGTTTCAGATCTTAGATTTAGATCTTTGATCCACTTTCAGTTGATTTTTCTCAGTGGTGAGAGATAGAAATCCAGATTCATCTTTCTGCAGGTGGATACCCAGTTTTTCCAGCACCATTTGCTAAAGAGGTTTTCCTTTCCCACCGAATTAACTGATACCCTTTGTCAAAAATCAGTTGGCTATATGTTTTGGGATTTATTTCTGGGGTCTCTATTCTGTTCCATTGGTCCACATGTATATTTTAGTGCCAATATCATGCTGTTTTGATTATCACAGCTTTATAATATATTTGGGGTCAGGGAGTGAGATGTCTCCTACTCCACTCTTCTTATATAGGATTACTTCGGCAATACAGGGTCTTTTATTATTCCAGTCAAATTCTATGATAGTCTTGTCTTTTCTTTTCTTTCTCTTTCTTCCTTTCTTTTCTTTTCTTTTCTTTTCTTTTCTTTTCTTTTCTTTCTTTCTTTTTGGAGAGGTTTTTGCTATAGGGTGTGTGCAGTCACCAGAAAGACAGAGAGAGCCAAAGAGACAGAAAGCGAGAAATCACTCCTGAGGAGCCACGCTGCAATCCCTTCTCCTCCATTCTCCTCTCAGGATCTTGGGCATGCATGCACATGGGCCCGGCATGACTTTAAGCCACTGGGTCCAGGACTCAAACCATGATCAACTGCATGGGAGTCCAGCAACATAGCCATTGCGCCAACTGCTGGTCCCTATGATTGTCTTTTCTAAATCTGTAAAGGATGTCTCTTATAATTTGAGTGGGGTTGCATTAAAAATGTAGATTAACTTGAGTATAAGTGCCATTTTGATTTTATTAATTCTTCCAGTCCAGGAACATGGGATATCCTTTCACTTTTTTGTGTCATTTTCAATTTCTTTTTATAGCTTTTCATATTTTTCCTTGTGGAGGTCTTTGATTTCTTTGGTTAGATTTATTCCTAGGTATTTTATACTTTTTGTGATGATGGTAAATGGAATTGCTTTCTTCAGTTCCATTTCAGTTTGTTTGTTGTTTTTACATAGAAATGCTATATAGATTTTTTTTTGATGTTGATTTTGTATCCTGCTATTTACTGTATTCATTTATTACTTCCAGGAGTATTTTTGTGGATACCCTTGTGTCTTCTATGTAAATAATCATATCATCTGCAAATAGAGATAATTTCACCTTTTCTTTTCCTATTTGAATGCCTTTTATTTCATTCTCTTTTCTGATTCTATTGACCAGGACTTCCAGCACTATATTGAAAAAGAGTGGAGAAAGTAGGCAGCCTTGTCTTGTACCCGTTTTTAGTGGAAACGCTTTCAGCTTTTTGCCATTTCGTATGATGTTAGCTATGGATTTTTCATAGATAGCTTTCATTATTGAGGAATGACATTTGAATGCTGATTTTGCTGAGAGTCTTAATCATGAAAGGATGTTGTATTTTATCAAATGCTTTTTCTGCATCAGTTGATATGATCATATGGTTTTTATCTTTTTTTCTGTTAGTATGGTGTATTACATTTATGGTTTTGCCTATGGTGAACCACCCTAGCATCCCTGAAATAAAGCCACCTGGTTGCAATGTATAATCTTTTTTATATGTTGTTGGGTATGATTTCCTAATATCTTGTTGAGAATTTTTGCATCTATATTCATCAGAGATTCTAGTCTATAGTTTTCCTTCCTTGTCATGTCTTTGTTTGGTGATAAAGGTGATGGGGGATTCATAAAATGAATTTGGGAGGGCTCTTGCCTTTTGGATCTAAAAATAACTTGAGTAAAATGGAGGTTAACTCTTCTTTAAAAGTTTTGTAGAATTCAGAAGTGAAGTCATCAGGACGAGGATTTTTCTTTGTTGGGAAGTTATTTATTACTGATTCAATATCATTGCTTGTTACGAGACTATTCAGATTTTCTGTATCCTCCTGATTCAATCTTGGTAAATTATATATGTCCAGGAATTTGTCCATCTCATCCAGGTTTTCTTGTTTGTTGGTGTGTAGTCATTCATATATTCTCTAATGATATTTTGCATTTCTATTATGTCTGTTGTAATATTTCCATTTTCATTGTAAATTTGATTTACATAGTTCCTTTCTCTCTTCTTAATTAGTCTAGCTAATGGCATGTGTCGATTTTGTTTATCTTTTCAAACGACCAGCTTTAGCTTTCATTTATTTTCTGTATAGTTTGTTTATTTTCTATTTCATTTATTTCTAATAGAATCTTTATTATTTATTTTCTCCTGGAATTTTTTGGATTTTTTTCCCTAATTCTCTGAGGCATGATGTTAGGTTGTACATTTGCCATCTTTCCATCTTTTTCTTATGTGCACTAATTGCTATGAACTTCCCTCTTGTGACTGCTTTTGCTGTGTCACATAGATTATTGAAACTCATGTACTCATTATCATTGGTTTCCATGAATCTTTTGATTTTAGCCTTAATTTCTTCAGTAGTTACAAAGTCATTCAGGAGTAAGTTATTTAGTTTCCATATGATTTTGTATTTTCTGTTTTTTTTTTCTGAAATTATTATCAAGTTTAATTCTATCGTGGTCAGAGAATATGCTGGAAATAATTTCTATGCTTTTGACTCTGTAGATGCTTGTTTTGTGCCCTATCATGTGGACAGTCTTTAAATAGGTTCCATGTAGGGGTGAGAATAAAGTAATTTCATGGGTTTTGGGTGAAAGGTTCAATAGATGTCTGTCAAGTCCATTTGATTTGTGGTATCATTTAGAGCCTAAATCTCTTTGCTTATTTTTTTTTGTCTAGATGATCTGTCCAAAGGAGATAGTGGGGTGTTGAGATCCTTAACAATTAATCTGTTGCAGCCTATCTATCCTTTCTCTATCATTTCAGATCTAGCAGTCTTCGCGTTTTTTTTTTTTTTTTG
>NW_006159640.1:1696926-1725928 GCF_000334495.1 Tupaia belangeri chinensis
ATGGGAGTCCAGTGACATAGCCAGTATGCCAACTGCTGGCCCCAGTCTATGTAAGTTTTTATCCATGAGTTATGTTTCTTGTGGGCAACAGAGGGTTTCCATTTTTGTTTTTAGTTCATTCAGCCAATCTGTGTCTCTTGATTGGAGAATTTAATCCATTAACATTTAACATTATTACTGATATTTCCAGGTGTGTCCTGACCATTAAGTTGGCCATTTTCTTGGTTATTTTTTGTTCTCTTCCATCCATTTCTTTTTAGTTTTTCTGGTGTAGCACTCTTTTCAGAATTTCCTAAAATGCTGGTCTGGTGTTGGTAAATTCTTTCAGGTTTTATTTATCTGAGAATGATTTTTTTGTTATTATTTTTTATTTTTTATTACTATTCATACATTAAATCAATATACATCATTTAAGTTGGCCATTTTTTTGGTTGCTTATTGTTCTCTTATTTTGATCAGTCCTTTAGTTTTCCTAGTATAACACTCCCTTTAGAATTTCTTGACGAGCTGGTCTGGTGTTCATAAATTCTTTCAAGTTTTATTGATCTGAGAATGTTTTTATCTTTTCTTCCCACTCAAAGGATAATCTTGCCAAGTACAGAGATCTGATCTGAAATTGTTTTTTTCTTAACACTTTGAATATATTTTCCTATTCTTTCCTTGTTGCATTTTTTCCATTGAACCATCCAATGTTACCCTGATTAGATAAGCTTTTTAAGTTACTTGACATTTTTCTCTTGCCAGTTTTAGTATCTTGTCTTTATCTGTGGTTTTGGCCAGTCTGGCTATGATGTACCATGGAGAGGATCTTCTTGGGTTTGTTCTATTTGGAGTCCTTTGTATTTCTTGAGTCTGGACGTTTGAGTGCTTCTTTAGACTTGGAAAGTTTTCTTCCAGGATTTTGTGCAATAGATTACCAATGCTCTTATTAGTTTTTTTCACCTTCTGGGATACCAATTACTTCAATGTTTAGGTGTTTAATTGTATCTATTTCTCATATATTGTTCTTTCTCTTTTTTTTTTTTTCAGCCTTCTTGGTGTTTTCTAGGTCAGAGAGTTTTGTCTTCTATATTGGAGATTCAGTTTTCTACATGGTCTAATCAGCTTTTAGTACTTTTGAGAGATGTTTTTATTTCCTTTATTATAGACTTCATCTCAGACAGTTTTGTTTAATTGTTTTTTGTGATGTCCATTTTTTCTTTCAAATCGTGGAAGGACTTCCTCGTCTCCTGGAGTTCACTGTTTCTTTTCTCTTCCATCTCATAGAGTTCTGTCACCATGAATGTCCTGAATTCATTTTCTGACATTTTGGTAACTTCTGTTTTTTCAAAAGTTGGAGGTAAGTTACTGGGTTCTCTTGTTGGAGATGTATTTCCTGGTTTTTCATGCTTGAGGCCCTTCTGTGACTTTTAGTCATTTGGTGGTATATTCACTTTTGAATAACTCTTTGGAGAAAGTCTATGTACCTGTGAACTGATTTGCTTCTTTTTTGCTGTGAATTGCTTCTGTTCCAATGTCTCTTTTCTCCTGTGATTAGCAATGTGTTCCCCACAGGAAGAGTTTTCTGTCCTGGTTTCTGAAGAGGAGTTTCTCTCTTTTTGCTAGTGTTTCAGTGAGGGGGTAAGGATTTATCTGAGCCTCACAATTTTTAGATGTTTGAAAACTATAAAATCTAGACATATCTAGTCTCTGTGAGGGGTGGAGGCTAAGCAGAAAATGATAATGTAGGTGGAAGAAACAGAAAATGAAAGGGGAAGAAAGAAATAGTCATATGCCACACTTGTGCAGCACATAAATTTAGCAGGGGGCTACAGATGGCAGTGGAGTCTACTTTAGAAGCCTGCAACTGCCATGTCCTATGTAAAGGTATATAAATGAAGAATTAGCAAAAGAAAGGAGGGAAAAAAAATCATGCCTTCTAGGTCAGAGGAGGTGGGTGGGCTCTGAAGTTTGGGACTGGGACTTGGAGCCTGCCTCAGATTCCCTGATCTGTCAAAGAGCTGCCAAGTGAGATAGAGTTTACTTGAGAAGCCTACAACTGCCCTGTCCTCCAACTTGAGTTTTTATGTAAAATATCATGATATATGATATTTGCAAGCCACATAAAATAATTTAAGTCCACTCTGTCAAATACACATAGGCTTCCAGGTGTGCAACCTTTGGCTTAGGATAAAATCCACATTCCTTTACATAGATCCAGACCTTTTCAAATGGTGCTTTATCTGTCTATACTCTCTATTTTTATCCACTCTTGGCATTCACTTACAATTCCTATCATTCTTTGATAACAACTCATATTTTGCAAAACCATTGCAGCATATTTTCTTTTATGTGGCTTCTCCTTTTCTTTCTATTCTTTGTCTTTTTGTTTTCCCCCAGAAGGCACATGTACTTGCCATAGAGAGACAGAAAAAGAGAAAGAGGGAGAAGAAAAGCACCCTCCATGTGGAATGGGTATGCCATAATCCCTCCTTCTCCATTTCTCCCTCCTTCTGGGATGTTGGGCACACACATACTGGCACCCAGTGTGTTTTTCAAGCTACCAGCTTTGAACTGATCAGTTGGCCATGTGGGATCCAGCCACCTTACCCACCATGGCAATAGCTGGATCCTTTTTTATTCTTTAATAGGAGAAATTCTCTTATATTTCATCATCAGTTTCATCATGTCCTATCTATTTCCTGTGAACATTTCTGTTTCATAGAAAGAAGGATTCTGCCCTCTAGAATCTATTAAAACTCTGGGTGAACTTCTATTGTTCTTGTCTTCATGTATTATGGTCACTTCTCTGTAAGCTATTTTCAAGCATTTTTTTTTATTTACCTATCTTTTTAAAATATATTAAATTCCTTCACTGTGGCAGATACTGTGTTACTCTTAAGGATTCACATGTGAAATCAATATTGTCTCCGTTTCCAAGGAGCACCATATTTAAAAAGAAACTACATTTTATTTGTCTCTGAATCTTGCTCCTTGTGCCAAATACTATGTTCTTAATAAATTTTATTAAATGAGTCAAGTAATCATGTGAATTTTATGAGCATTATGAACAATGTACATTGTAAAAAACAAAAAATGTATTATAGTGTCTCACATAGCAGGTGCTAGATAATATTTGGAAAAATGAATATGACAGGAAGCCCTCTGGGTTTTTATGATCTGGTTGGTATCTATTAATGAAGAATAACTATTATAATTAATTCCCATATAGCTAATAGATATAAGTGTTACAGAAGTTTAATATAATGAGGGACCAGCAGTTAGCATAATGGATATGTCACTGGACTCCCATGTAGTTGACTGTGGTTTGAGTCCCGGACCCGGTGGCTTAAACTTATGCCAGGCGCGTGTGCATGCATGCCCAAGATCCCGAGAACAGAATGGAGGAGAAAGGACTGCCGCATGGCCATCCCCCCTGGGGGGTGACTTCTCGCTTTCTGTCTCTCTCTTTCTGTCTGGCAAGCACACGCACCCTATAGCAAAAATCTCTCCAAAAAAAACCCCCAAAAAACAAGTTTAATATAATGAAAGGTAACCATAGGATGGGTAGTTAAGGAAGGCATCTTCCTTTTTGAGGGGTTTTGCTACAGGGCGTGTGCACTTAACAGAGAAAGCGAGTCTACCCTCTCCCCACTGCCCCCCTCCCCCACTGCCATCTGGAATGGCCATGCCTGCAATCTGTTGTCCTCCATTCCCCTCTCAGGATTTTGAGCATGCACACATGTGCACCGAACATGAGTTTCAAGCCATTGGATCCAGGACTCAAACCATAGTTGGCCACATGGGAGTCCAGTGCCTTAATCACACACACTGACCCAAGGAAGGCTTCATAAGAAGGTGATTTCTGAGTTGTGGATGAAAAGATTTATATGATTGGGTTGAGGGAGAAGTGTGAAGGTTTATTTAGAGATGAATAAAGAGGAAGCAAAAAGGGAAATAATAATGAACACCTCCTCTGGGCCCTGCGTTATTATGCACATACAGCCCACTATTATTCCATGTCTTTACTGTGACAAAGCTGCAAGCTCCATGAGTACAGGGGCCTTTCCTACTTGACTCATCATTATATCCTTCACCAAGTGCTGTACCTTGAACATAGAAGGCATTCATAAATGCAGGTGGTTCTCAATTTACATTGGTTCAGCTTACAATTTTCCCACTTTGCAATGATATGAAAGCTATATACATTCAATAGATACTATATTTTGAATTTGAGGGTTTTATCTTTCCTGGGCTAGTGATCAGTCTGATACTTCCTTTGATGCTAGGCAGTGGCAGTGAGTTGGAGCTCCCAGTCAGCTATGTGATCATAAGAATAAACAACCAGGGCAGCCTGTGGCCTGGTGGTTAAGGCAGCTGGATTCCACAAGGCCAATCACAGAGTCCCAGTCCCAACAGCTTAAAGAACATGCCAGGCATGTGTGTTATGTGTGTGTGTGTCCCCAAAATCCTGAAAGGAAGGAGAAGTGGAGGAGAAAGGATTGCAATGTAACTATTCTGCATTAGGAAGTGTTCTCTCTCTCTCTCTCTCTCTCTTTCATGCACCCTCTGGTAATTTTTTTTAAAAATTTCAAAAAAAGATTAAACAATCAATAGTCTACAACTATTCTGTTTTTTATTCTCAGTATACTATTCAGTAAATTATATAGGTATTCCACACTTACTTTATTATAGAATAGACTTCGTGTTAGATAATTTTCCTGACTGTAGGCTAATATAGGTGGTCTAAGCATGTTCCAGGTAGGCTAGGCTAAGCTATGATGTTCAGGAGGATAGAGGATAGTATATTAAATGCACTTTTGACTTACAGTATTTTCAGTTTACAACGGGTTTCTCAGGACATAACCTATCTTAAGTCAAGGAGCATCTGTGTTTGCTAATGAGAAAATAAATGACACTACAAACTAGATATTATTGTTCTTATTTTACAAATAAGGAAACTCAAACTCAAAGATTAATAGTGACTTGCCCAATGTCCAGGCCAGTAGTTCTCAAACTGTAGTCCTTGGATCAGTATCATTGGCCTTCCTTGGTAATTTATTAGGAAGGAAAATTCTTCAGACTTTTGAAATCAAAAATTCATGTGGTTCGGACTCAGACAGAAGTCTGAGACTTATCCATACAAGGTATTAAGAAACCCTGCAAGAATGAATTATTTAAGATTGCATTTTCCAAAGTTTGTTGCTGAAACATTTTCTGCCCAATGTTAATAAATAATACTTGACCAAAAATGTTCCATGTCCAAATGTGTTTAGGAAATATTATGGTAAGAAATATTTTTACTGTAGTTTTTTTCCTGATATTTTAATGTGCATTGTATCATGCACTTCTAACAGGAGATAAGCTTTCTCAGTCTGATTTGAGGCAGAATAATATAGTAGTGAATATTTGAGTTGGTATTTACCACCTGTCAATGTAATCCAATTCTATCTTTATCGTCGACTATCTTTGTAACCTTTGGTAATCCTGTCTCTTAGTCTGCTAATCTATAAAATAAGTAATAATGATTCCAATCTGATGGAGTTTTATGGATATTTAGTAAAATACTAAAAATCAGTAATATGCCATAATTTCTAGTATATAGTTAGCTTTCAATAGATGTTAGCCATTATAATTATTCTTAATGTTAATAATATCAGCATTTTGAGAAAATGCTGCAGATTGACTCACTCAACACCCATGTCAGCCCTTTCTAGGATGCCTTCCTACACTGGCTGGATATATAAACACTGTATTTTCTATGCAATCTTATATTCTGTTATCCTTGGGCCATATCTGTGGTACATTTAGACATCTCCACTTGCTACATTTTAGCCTTTAACATCCAGTTCTCTAACACCATTGCTGCAAAACTCTTTCCATTAAAATTATATCATGTGGGTTCCATTATTTGCAACTAAAACTTTTGATTCATATAACCACAGAAGCTTTTTGGGGGGGTATGAGTGGTGGGGAGACTTACTATGTGACCCTTTTGAAAGCACTTTTATAAAACAACTGTGAGGAAAAAGTCACTTATGTAATATGGGGCTAGATTTTCAAGAGAAATTTACTTTTATTCATTTGAATCTGTTGTTCATAAAGAAAAGGAGCTTTGCATTAGTAAGTGTAAAAATCCTTAACTGTCAGAACTGGATTGTGTTTAAAACAATCAAGCAATTTTCGGTGGGGGCACTAATTTGCTTCCATGCATTTTGGATAAACATTTCTTTCTCCTTACAGAAATCTTACTTCATATGTGAAAATTGCCTTGGTTAGTTATAGCAAGATGCTGAGATCATGTGTTAGAGACTGGCTTAACCCAGTTAGGTCAAACACACATCTTAGAAACTTTGGGGTAGAAAATAGTAGATTCAAAGAGTTCAGGCTGGGAGAGCATTAGATGTTCTCTCATATCCTTTGCTACCAGGTTATACAGAAAGCCATTAGCAACTAAATTCTTTCATATATATAACCATTTCCTTAAAAACGAATATATCATTAGTAAGCTTATACCAAAGAATTTACACATGCTTTGTAATGATAATAAAGTTTTAACTCTTTGTATTTTCAGGTGTGTAAACACCATTTTGAATAAAGAGTGTCCCCGCAAGGTAAACAGAGCAGTTTTCCAGAGACTTGAATTCTGTGACCTTTAAAGTCAACCCAGCTGGGCTGGCCCATAGCCTGGTGGTTAAGGAAACCAGATCCCACATGGCCAACTGTGATTCAAATCCTGGCCCCTGTGGCTTGGAAAATATGTGGGAGATGTGTGCACCCGCGTTTAACAAATCCTGGCAGGAAGGAGAAATGGAGGAAAGATTGCAGTATGGCCACCCCACTGAGGAGTACTTTCTCCCTCTCTTTCTCTTCCTCTCTGTCTTCCTGGTGAGCACATATACTTTCTGGCAATTAAAAAGTAAAATAATATGAAGTGTTAATCACCCATTCAAAATGCCTTTTGGCCAGTGGTTAGGAGTACTTAGGGCTGAAGACAAAGGCACCATTTTTAAAAGTATAGACTGTGTAGGCTTCACTGAAATCTTATATTCTGTTATGCTAGAGTAGGGAGAGTAAAAATGTAAGAATGTGGGAAAATCTCTAAAATACTTCAGACAGTTCTTATGCATTTCTCCAGTGAGACCATTTCTAACATAGTTTATGCTAATTAACCAATCATCAATTTCACTAATTAAAAACACATATGACATTACTTTGCTAAAAAATAACAAAGCCTTAGAACTGATTCAACTTTTTACTCTAGAACTGATTCAACTTTTTACTCTAGAAGCTACCTTTGGACTATGGTCATTTTGACATAATGCTAGATGATTTACGTTCGTAGTGCATATGCTCTATTAGAATGGACGTGGAGACCATGGGTTGTAGCTTTTGACCTAAGGAATACACACATAATTTCACATACTTTATGGCTGGTACATTTCAGACAGTTTAAAAGCATGGATGTGGGTTTGTTTGAGATAGGGCAGCAATCTGGGTTAACAGAGAAACCAGGCTTGAGTTTTAAGAAATAGTGTATTTATTCATTTCTTTGGTCATTAAGTGAGTCATGGACTAGGTACCGAAGCCCAGGGATTACAAAAACAAAAACAAAAAGGCTAAGACTAAGGGGGCAACCTTGGCCTCAAAGAGGACAAACTCTGCAGAAGACACATAAGGAAAACAGTAGAAGGGATTTAATGAAATGAACAATTTGTCCCTGACTTCCCTGAGAAAGTGAAATCTCAGGTGTGCTTTAATAATGAGCAGAGGTTGGTTATTCCATACAGGGGGACCAAGGTGACAGTGTGGTAATGTTCCAACAATAGCAATGTGCTTTAACATCCTTTTGAGGAATGGTAAAACCAGTGAAGTCATATTCCTTTTCTTCCCTTTCTTCTTATACTCTGCACATTTATGATTATAAAGGTGTGAAAGGAATTTGGATTATTAGATACGATGAACTGGAGCTAATTATTGCGTTGTTGGGAAAGTCATGATGCATTTTTGCATAGGAAAACAAAAAAATATGTCATAACTTTCCAGACAAGCTAATACTTTAATATCAGAAAATCGGACTGTGTTAGATTTGTTACTGCTATGCTAGAAACTCTTAGCCAGCTATAAACCTTTCATTTATCATCACTAAATACAGTTTGCCCCTCTCAGGAGGAAATATAGTGGAGGTTTCCACATCTTTCTGTTGTTATTATTATTTGTATTCAGTTATTCAACACCCTGTGTGCTTCCAACTTTTTAAACTTCTGAAGAGATAATGATTTTGCTTTTACTTATGAGAAGTGTTAAATTAAATAATTTATATAAAGTGCCTGATCTGGTGCCTGTCATCTGGTAGAACCTCAATTCATGATATGCACAAGGGTGTTATATGAATGATATTAACAGTAACATTTTAAAGTTATAATTTTTTGTTGTCTGTGGAACTGTACAGGTAAGCAGAGGATACTCATTTAGGGCAGTGGATTGCCCTAGACCAGGTGTTAGTGGCTGGTTGATTTATCCTGACCATTTAGTTTCCTTTTAGTTTGGAACTAATCTTATAAAGTCATATTTTTTAAAAAATGTATCTAATTTTAGTTATTATTATACATTTAAAAATTGTTTTCTATAGGGCACATATACTCACCAGAGAGAGAGAGAAAAAGTGAGAAAGCAAGCCGCCAGGTCTGGGACTCAAACCACAGTTGGCCATGTGGGAGTCCAGTGCTTTAACCACCATACCACCTGCTGGCCCTATCAAGTCACTTCTTTGTGGAAGTAACCCAGTTTGGCAGCCCTAGGTACCTAAAGATTTGTTCTTCTGGAGTGGTAAGGAGAAAACAGTGCTCTATGTTTGTTTTTTGATCTTTGATTAGGTTACTTAGTATAAAGTTTTAGATCAGCCTGAGAATCAAGCTTATCCTTCAGTCTCCCAGTTGCTGGTGGCCTTCCCCACTGTTACTCCTTGACTTCTTCCTTGGCTTCTGGTGCTCAAGCCCTGGACATCTCCTGCGAGAACTTCTACTGCCTGCTGTCCTCATTGTCATTGTAGTCCATCATGCATCCATAGATAGCTAATGAGAACCAACCTTCCCCTATCAGTGGACAGAGAAAATGCTTTGAAGTCTGAAAAGCTGAAAAGCTTTGAATGAACAGTACAACTGAGCAAGTTATTCACCCCCATGAGCTTCAGTTTTCTTAAATGTGAGATGGGGTTAAAACATACAGTTCAAAAGTTGTTGAGCAGATGGAAGAGGCTGATGCATGTAAAGTATTTCATATGGTGCTGGTATATAGCAGATGCTCAGGAAATGGGTTGGCAATTGTTTTATTGTTTTATTATCTTTATTTCTATTATAATAACTTCTCTCATGGCTAGAGGGAAAAATGTGTAGGATTTGTTCTTTTGGAGTTATAAGGAGAAAACTGAACTATGTATGTTTCTTGATCTTTCATTAGGTCATTTGCTAGTTTTACTTGATCTTTAGCACCTCCATAGAAGTCACAGATCTGGGGTCTATCTCTACACACCAACTCCCTAAGGCATGATGTCAGATCTGCAAGACTTAGCACTTAGGCAAGCATGACTTATTAAAGACATTTTAAAGACAAGAAAACCAAACCACAGGGTATATGAGTGTGTACAGAACCTAAAACTTGAACAAGATTGGTCCTAGAAAGCAATTTGGCCTAGGGTTTATAATGTTTTAGAGTGAATTTGAAACCTCAAACCACTTAACCTCTCAGAACCAACAGCAACAGCAGCAACACTATAAGGTTGTTCCCTACTCCCTCCTACTCTCAAGAGGGTGAAGGTGGAAGAAACAGGGAGAAAGGAAGTGGGATTAAGTATTAACATAGACAGGACAGATCCAGACCTAAGGCTTGAGAAGAGAAGCGGAGGAGACTTGGTATTAATTCCTTCCTTCCAGCCAACCCCAATGGCCTTGAAGAGAAACAATAATCAAAAGGTACTCTAGAAACAACCAGAAAGCTCTCTGGTGGTAGAAACTGCAAGGAGAGAGGGAGCAAGCCAAAGAGCGAGGTGGCCAAGAACATCTCAGGAGGAACCAAGCATGAAACGTTCCCTAATCACAAACTGAAGAGAAAATAGATTTTCCTCTTTCCTTGTTTTCCCTATTACCAGATGTAACATATTCACGTACATATTGTTTTGCAGTCACACCAATTTGAATTCACACATGCAATTATTTTTATAGGTTGTTGACTTTTTTGTGGAACTTAGAATCAAGGGTGAAAGGAAGGCGCAACTGATAAAGTGCGTTCACAGATGTCCAAATTGAGATGGTTCCACTAGAAGCCTATTTTCCAACAGTAGTTAGGTTAGATGCCAAATGATGCAGAAATTATATTTCTAGATACTTCCCTTTTTTTTTTTTGAGAGGTTTCTGCTATAGAGCATGTGTGCTCGCCAGAAAGACAGAGACAGAAAGCGAGAAATCACCCCCCAGGGGGGATGGCCATGCCACAATCCCTTCTCCATTCTCCTCTTGGGATCTTGGGCATGCATGCACACGTGCCCAGCATGAGTTTAAGCCACTGGGTCCAGGACTCGAACCTCAGTTGACTACATGGGAGTTCAGTGACACAGCCATTACACCAACTGCTGGTTCCTCTAGATACTTCCATGTTATAGGCACATTATTAGGACCTTTATACATGTTGTTAATAAGATTCATAATAACTGTGTGCTATAGATGCTATTATCCCCATTTGTGAAAGTGGAGTGCTGACATAATTGACTTGCATTGAGTAGCAGTACTAGTAAATGGCTCATACTGAGGTTTGATTCCAAAGCAATTGTTCCTTTACCCTTATCAATGCTGCATTTGGAGTCTGGTCTCTGGGGGCTTATGAGTCCTTTCAGCCATCACAGAATGGTACTAAATTTGGTACACCCCTTGCTCTGCAGTTGTTTCAGAAAATGATGCCAGTTTTGTCGGTTCAGTGAAATCAATTCCTTTCTTCTGTTGTATAGTCTCTCTCTCTCTCTGTTTTTTTTTCCTCCTTCTCATCTTTTCTGTTTCCCCACTTCTAGCCCTTATAAATTTCAAGGAATATGAAATCCTTATGTTTTTGATTCATTTGCACTTAACTCATCAAAATATGATTTTGAGAGAGAGTAGATTTGCAGAGAAGTGAATTTTAAAGCCCATTCTCTCTGGAAAACAGGATGTCTACTCTGGCCAACATCATAAAAACTTCAAACTTTAAGTGTTAGGGTTCAGCTTAATACATAGAAATAATGTGATTTGAGGGAGCTGTAATTTTAGACTAACACTTCTCTGCAAGCCAAGTACTAGAGGATATGAGCCCACATTAGTGCTATCAAATGAAGGCTTTTAGGTACCAGTTAAGTAAGGTTTTTCTATTACCATCATCATCATAAACGATATTAACATTGTGGGGAAAACAGCATTCACATTCTAGGATTAGAATATATGTCAGAAGTCATATCACTCAAGACTCAGCTTATGGATGAGAAAACTAAGGCCCCTGCAAGGTCAGAGATGTGCTGAAGGTCATAGAGCTAGGTCTAAACTCTTGGTTCCTGGACTTCAAGTTTATTGCTCTTTCTAAACCATTTCTTTGGCTTATTGTAAAATATATGTACTATTACTTTTACTAGACATTCTTCAAAATATACACCATCTTTGAATCAGTTGCTGCATTAAAAATTGAGAAAAGGGGCTAGTTCTGTTGCCTGGTGGTTAAGGTGCTGGATCCCACATGACCAACTGCATGGGTTGAATCCTAACCTAGCAGCTTCAGAAACATGCCAGAGATATATGCATGAATGCCCAAAATCCAAAAAAAGGGAGCAAAGAAAGATAAGAGATTGTGACATGACTATTTTCCATGGGAAGTGGTTTCTTCTTTCCCTTTTGTCTCTGTGTTTCTCTCACGTGCACTCACTCTCTAGCCAGAAAGAAAAATTAAATTTAAAAAGTACTTCTTGTCTCTAGGGAAAAAAGAATTCTCAGTTTGTATATCAGCATGAAAAAATGACCCTAATTCACTTGAGAAAATGACTATCAAACCTCAGCGACAATGCACAACATCATAAATGGTAGTAAATTTTTCTTTACCTACTAAAGGCAGGACACTAATAGATAAAAATACCCAGTCTGTATCAGACACTTTATATATGTCTCAATAATAATAACAACAACCATATTAATAACTAATCATTCAGAGGTAGCACACTTTTTCTATGAGTAAGAGTTTTGTAGTCAGATATGATTATGGAATTAACCATGTAATACTAAGTAAGGATGAATGGTTTTATCTCCGTTAAGTTAAGCCTCAGTATTACCATCTTTAAAATGGGAATGATAGAAATACTCACCTCGTAGGGTTAAATAGATGAAAAGACACATGTAAACATGGGCTTCAGATGTGTTGAGCAGACATAACTGACTATGATGGTGTTGAGCCCACATTAGGTAGTTGCTGCTTTGCCAAGCAATTTAAAGCTTTTATCTTCATCTTTATAACCACACTAAGTGTCATTATTATAGTCCTCATTTTTCAGTTCAAAACAAAACAAAACAAAAACAAAAACTGTGATTCAGAGAGATTAATAAAGGACAGAACAGGGATCAGTGGATGGCATAATAGTTATGTCACTGGACTCGCATGTAGTCAACCTCAGTTTGAGTCCTGGACCCGGTGGCTTAAACTCATGCTGGTACACCTGCATATGTGCCCAAAATCCCAAGAGGAGAATGGAGGAGAAGGGATTGCGAAGTCACCCCTCAAAGAGTGACTTCTCACTTTGTGCCTCTCTCTGTGTCTCTGGCGAGTGCACGCACCCTATAGCAAAAATATCTCCAAAAAATTAAATAACTAAAGGACAGAACACAGGCCCCCTGACTTCAGAACTCATCAGTTAAACTACTCTACTCAACTCTTTATTAATATATTAGATAATTTTATTTAGATGTCCCAATTCCCTTGTGACATACATACCATTATCTCTGTCTTATAGATGAGGAACCTGTAGTCTAGAGTTTAATATCTGAACCAATCTCACTAAGTAATTAAGCAGCAGAATGAAAATCGGATTACTATTTTCAGATTTGAGTACTATACTCACTCCAATGCATTTTGCAACTTCTTAGGGAAAATTCAATCAAACCACGGACTTCTGGGAAGACAGATGAAATAAAACATATTCCAGAGGTTGGTTGGGGTTAGGAACTGGATACCACACAGGAAAGCAAGGGCCCTTATCTGCTGTTCTTAGATCTTCCTGACCCCTTGCTGAACCTTAACTGCTGTCCATCTCCTGACTTGAACCAAAGGCTTTTAGAGTTCCAGCATTTTATCTAAATTTAATCTTCCTCTGCACACTGGAATAGCTTCTGAATTCTAGCCACCAAGTTCTGTGGGAAGGTTGCATCCCATGGCTCCTGCAAACATGGCAGACCCTGACACGGAAGCCTGTCTGACTGCGATTACTTTTAGAAATTGTTGAAACCCTTAGCTTTATCACTTTCATCCTTGCTGCATGGATTTGTTGTTACTAAGAAGTTGGGAGGTGGGGAGAAGAGTTTTAATTTTGTTCCATAGTTTAATTAAATGATATATACCTCTGCTCTGAATCAGGCCAGTTGCTTGGTTGTAGGGATGCAGAGACGAATAAGTACAAGTTCTCTTGTCTCCTTTTATCCTTGTCTCAATTAGGGTCCAATCAGAAAAAAACAGAACCTACCCAAGAAACTTCATGGAGAGAATTTATCATGGTGCGCTGGTGACAAGCTTGTTAAAAAAGCCAAAAGAGCAAATGGGGGCAGCGAGGGGACATAGAGATTAGGAACATAGAGAAAGCTGCTTTCATACCCACGTCTTAGGAACTGGGGAAATAAGAGTGTTATCAGAGCCCAGGAGGGAGGAACACCTAATGGAAACAGGGAATGCAGAGGAAGGGGTTGCTGTAAGTGTGCTGTGGCAGTAAGGAGAGGCAGACCCTGTTGAAGACAACCTGCTGGAATAGAAAAAGAGGTGTGGAGATACCTTGGCATCTTCTCTCCTCTTACCTTCCAACCTGGCATCAGTGGCTCTCATTGTCAAACAGAACCAGAAGCCAATTGGCACAAGAGCCTAGCTACTAGAGCTTATAGAGTCATCTCTTTGTACTACAAGACTCAGCAGGGTGGAAATTGGATGGCATGATCTTCAAACTTCTTTTTCTTTCTCCATCCCCACCACCATCTATCTTCCTACTGTCAAACCATGAGACATTGAAACAGCATGATGCAGTAAAAAAGTCTGTCGCAGCTCTGATTGTAAATCACTCAGTTGCCTACAAAACCAAATCTAAATGTCTTACCATGCATGCCTAGCCCTTTTTGATGTGGATCTTTCCTACTGCTCCTATATCACCTTTCACCAATTTTCTACTACCGACTGACTCCCATGAAAGCAAAGTGTATGCATTCCTTTCTTCTTGTCTCCTTTCCTTTGACTGGTCTATTCTCTGTGAATGTCTAGATTTTTCTGTCTTCACACAATGTTTATTTACTTAACAGACTTTTCCTCAGGTTTTATCATGTGTCAGGAACTATGAGAAGAACAAAGTTAAGACGTGATCCTTGCTCTTTCTTTTCCCATTGGAGTGCTAGATTTGGGTGAGACAGGACATTTACACAAAGCAGACAGAGCAAGAGGAGACAGAGGGGAACACAATTCTGGTCTTGAAAGTGATATAAGCTGATTAAACTTGGTAATCAGGTTCAACTATCAGTTTCAAGAGGTAAGCACAGATCAGAAATGGAAGATAAAGTTAGGAGTAAGGAGACAGGTCATCATTAGATGGGACCAAAGCAAGGGAGTTTTAGACACTTACATTATGAAGGCTAGAAGAAGTTTGGGCTTATTTTTACTGAACCAGCTACATGATGGGTTGGTCTAATTTAAAGGCATAAAGTTGGCCTCACTGGGTGGCAGAGATTGTCTGAGGGTATATTTTCTTTTAAGTCAGGGGTCAATCAATCTTTTCCTAAAAAAAAATATTTATTTATTTATTTATTTTTTATTCAATCGTTGTGTATCGTTCCAGCATACCAAATGAATTTTCCAATCATGAATACACCGTATGTTGATTCAAAGATAGTACCATACATATTATTCATCAACAGATATGCTCCATTTTTGTGTCCCTTAAATGTTTTCCTTCTTTCTTTACCTCTTGATTCCCTCCCTCTCACCTCCCCCATTTCCCACCCTTTTCTTGCACTCTTATCCAACTTTTACTAAAAGGGCCAGATAGTGGGACCAGCAGTTAGCGTAATGGCTATGTCGCTGAACTCCCACGTAGTCGACCGCAGTTCGCGTCCCGGACCCAGTGGCTTGAACTCACGCTGGGCGCGTGTGTATGCGTGCCCAAGATCCCGAGAGGAGAATGGAGGAGAAGGGATTGCAGCATAGCCATCCCCCCTCAGGGAGTGATTTCTCACTTTCTGTCTCTCTGTCTCTCCCTGTCTGTCTGATGAACACATGCACCCTATAGCAAAAACCTCTCCAAAAAAAAAAAAAAAAAAAAAAAGGGGCCAGATAGTAAATACTTAGTTATTTAGAACCATGATCCCTGATGCAATTATTCAGCTCTGTTGTTGTAGTGCAAAAGTAACCTCAGATAGTATGTAAATAAATGGGTCTGGCTAAGTAGTATTAACATTATATTTATAGGCCCAGCCTCAGTGGTACAGACAGTAGGGTATTGATCTGCAGTGCTGGAAGCCACATGGGTTCAAAGCCCGATATGGCCTAAAACACACCAGGCATGTGTATCCATGATCCTGACTAGCTGGAGGGCTAGCAGAAGGGGGTCACAGCATGATGAGACCCTGTCAAAGGTGCTTGTCCCTCACTCACTCTTTTTCTCATGAGAAAGATAAAGTAAACTTAAAAAAATTATATTAGGAAAAACAGTCATTGGCCTAAAGGCCAACTTCTGAGTAGCACCATGGTAGTTGGCAAGAATAAGCACCTTACAAAAGGTGGCAAAAAGGGAGCCAAGAAGAAAGTGGTTGATCCATTTTCTAAAAGAGATTAGTATGACATGAAAGTACCTGCTATGTTCAACATAAGAAATATTGGGAAGACACTGGTTACCAGGACTCAAGGAACCAAAATTGCGTCCGACGGCCTTAAGGGCAGTTGTGTTTGAAGTGAGCCTTGCAGATCTGAAGAATGACAAAGTCGCATTTAGGAAATTGAAGCTAATTACTGAGGACATTCAGGGCAAAAACTGCCTGACTAACTTCCATGACATGGATTTCACTCATGACAAAATGTGTTCCATGGTCAAAAAATGGCAGACCATGATTGAAATGCATGTCAATGTCAAGACTACCAATGGTTATTTGCTTGTCTCTTCTGGGTTGCGTTTACTAAAATACCGCAACAATTAGATATGGAAGACCTCTTATGCCCAGCATCAGCAGGTCCGCCAAATCCGGAAGAAGATGATGGAAATCATGACCCGGGAAGTGCAGACAAATGAATTGAAAGAAGTGGTCAATAAACTGATTTCAGTCAGCATTGGAAAAGACATAGAAAAGGCCTGCCAATCTATCTACTCTCTCCATGACATCTTCATCAGAAAAGTCAAGATGTTGAAGAAGCCCAGGTTTGAATTGGAAAAACTCATGGAACTTCATGGTGAAGGTAGTAGCTCTGGAAAAGCTACTGGGGATGAGACGGGAGCCAAAGTTGAATGAGCTGATGGATATGAACCACCAGTCCAAGAATCTGTTTGAAGTTCAGAATTTATAAATAGTGACAAATAAAAAGTCCTATTTGTGACAGTTTCCATCTGAACATTCTTTTTAAATAACCTGAAAGCTGGGTGAATTAGATATTCTGATTTGATAATGAAGTTTTTTGACCTGTATGAGTTTTATTAAATAGTTGAAAAGGGGGAAAAAAAAAAAACCCTATCTGTTGCCTCATTGCTGACACTACGTAGATGAACCCCTGGAGCTCCTGTTTCATCCTCAGGCTCAATTCTGACAACCTTGCCTTAAATCATGTTTCCCAGCCTGCTCCAGATCGTCACTTCTCTCTTCCTCATCAATTTCATTTTTTGTTTGCTGCATTCTTTGGAGTTGATGTTCAACATGTCTCTCTAACATTGCATCCCTCTTCCTATTTTGGAAATTTCTTTCTAATAATCTCTATATTTACTGAACTAGTACTGAGCATCAAGAATTAAACCAGAAGTTTTATGTATATTTAATCTATAGTGAATAAGTTGATGTTTACATTAACTCTATGAGATAGCTATTACTACTTTAATTCAACAAATGATAAACCCAAAGTTAAGAGATTAAGTACTGTATCAAATGCAGAGCCAGAATTTTAAACCATGAAAATTTAAATACAATGCACATTTGTTTCTTTCACTATACCGTCAAATTTATCTTAACATTTTATAGGAGCACAGAAACTTGATTTGAATGAGATTCACATGGTTTCTCTGCATAAATCAATAGTGGTGTATGGAGAGACTACTGGGTGTACCTAACACATCTGTGAGCTGGGAGTTGCATCATTTGGTTTGACTATGGAGCGGTCATGACTGGCTGGATGACATGGCTTCACCAGGACTCTTTGAGCCCCTAGCTCATCTCTGATGTCTCCTATCTTATCTTTAATTGGAACAATAAATTGGCCCTAATTCTCACATTTTTGACACTGTATTCAGACACTTTCCAGAACTATTTTTCTTTTTAAAATGAATTATTTATTTTATTATTTTTATTTATTTATTTTTAAATTTGCTATAGGGCTCATGTGCTCATCAGAGAGAAAGTGAGAAAGCAAGCTGCCAGGTCTAGGACTCCAACCACAGTCAGCCATGTGGGCATCCAATGCCTTAGCTATCATACCACCTGCTGGCTCTACAGAACTATTCTTTTGGTAGCTATCCTTGAGGTTTTAATGTATGTGCCTACATTTTAATAAAGCATAAAGTTAATCAGTATCTACTTCATACCCTTAAAAAAGATGTAGATCTAAGCATGTTTTAATATCTCCCTGCCAAGATCCTATCCCAACCTCCATGATATTATATCTAATTTTGTAGTTGCAGTTTATTTTAACATATTTATATGGCTATTGTCATTTTTATTGTTCTTATTCATATTACATTCAGTACTTATTTAGATTTACCAGTTTGTCAATTGTAATTCTTCTCACACTTCTTGTATCTATTCTTATCCAATAGATATTTTTTAAGTAAAACTCCATAGTTAGTAAAATGTGTATAAAGTGCTACACCAGCAGTTATTTGGGTTTTGTTATAACTACTTAAAAAAAAAGGAAAAGAAAATTCCCTTTTTAATTATTACTATTTTTTCCTTTAATTCTTTGAACAATTTTTTTTAAGAGTGAATTGTGCTATAAGGCATGTGCACTCTCTGGAGAGACAGAGAGGAACAGAGAGAAAGAAAGCAAAAAAACCACCCCTTGGTGGGGTTGGCCATACCACAGTCCCTTTCCATTCAATCTCCTCTCAGGATTTTTGGCACACACACACACACACACACACACACACACACACCTGGCGTGAGTTTTTGAGCTGCTGGGTTTCGGACTTGAACTACATTCAACTACTTGTGAGTCCAGTGATGTAACCGTTACGCCATCTGCTGGTCCCAATTCTTTGAACATTTTAAGCATATATACATTAAATTCCTTTTCAGATCACAATATTAACTCTAGTTCCTCACATACATTTTCTTGTTTCACTTTAGAAGGATGATGATCTTTCTTAAATGCCTTGACTTTTATTTATATTTTAGAATTTTGCTCTACAAGCTTAACTTCTGAGTATGTTTTTTTTTTTGAGAGAGAGAGAGATTTTCACTATAGGGCTTGTGCGCTCACCAGACAGAGAGAGGCATTAGAGACAAAAAGCGAGAAATCACCCCCCAGGGGGGATGGTCATGCTGCAATCCCTTCTCCTCCATTCTCCTCTCGGGATCTTGGGCACACATGCACACGCTCCCAGCACAAGTTTTAAGCCACCGCATCCGGGATGCAAACTGGGGTCGACTGCATGGGAGTCCAGCGACATAGCCATTACTCTAACTGCTGGTCCCCCCCCCCTTTTTTTTTTAAACAGGATCTTACTATGTTGGTCCTACCACCTCATCCTTCTGAGTATCTGGGACAATAGGCATATACCACCACACAGCTTTTTATGGTGGGCCAAGAATCAAACCTGGGCATCCTGAAAAGCCTTAGCTTGTTGAGTAGCAGCATTAATCAGCATGCAGTACCATGGCTGGGCCTGTGCAAGTCATTTCATGCAGAGTGTTTCTCCCATGTTACGCTGAGCTGTGAGCTTTCTATCTGGATTGTTACTTCTGTATTTTCTGCATCCTCTACTACATCTGGAAGTGAAGTGTGAAAATGACATGTTTCCAAAATCCCTGGGGTAGATTTTGGCAGAGATTCACTCACCTAAGATTTGAAAAATAGCAAAGAAGAAGAAGAAGCAGTAATTCACCAGCCACAGCTGTTACAGGAAGATGCTTGAGTGTTGACAGTTAGGAAAGGTGGGATTTTTCTAGTGCCTTCTAAATAATCCTGAGAAGGGATTGAGTAAACTTTTTCTGTAAAGGACCAGATAATAAATATTTTAACCTTTACAGGCCATATATGGTCTCTGTTATATATTCCCCTCTTCTTTTTTACTTTCCTTTAAACTATAACAATAAAATCTTTGATATCCAGCATTATAGTAACAGGCTGTGGGGCAATTTGGGCCACAGGCCATAGATTGCTGACATTTGCTCCCGAGAATCACCCACTTCAGCACTTCAGGTGACTGAACTTACTGCTGACATCTCCGCATGTTACTTCTGCCCTTCCAGATATCTAGAAAGCCAGTAGTGGTGTTTCTGATGTTGCTCTCTAAGTCTTTCCAAAAGCTGGGTAGCACTCTCCCCTTCCTAAAGTAGCATCTGGTTTCCTGTTCAAAGCCTACAAGTACATTAATGGTTATCCTTGACCAGACTCCATAGAGTTCATTCCCTCTAAATTTATTTCCACGTTAGTTTCCAGACTTGGTTTTTCACTCTGATAAATCAATTGTACCAAGTAAGACACAATTTGAGAATTCCCATTTCATGTTGTGCTTCCACCCTCAGCCAGAGTGAATAAGCTTGTTTCTAGATATGGCCTGGTGCTACTTGGTAGAAGTTTTTCCATCCTCTTTCAAGGATGGAAAGCCTATTTTCTAGTTTCATGCAGGGGTCTTAGCTTCTGCTCCCAATAGTAATCTGAATCAGAAGTGTCAGTTTCTGTAGCTTGTGCTGGGCCGAATTCCTTCAGGAACCATTTACCTTCCACTTACCACTGGAGCTTCCTCAAATTTTTGGCATTGCAGATATTCCTTCTTCGTTTTGTAGTGTGAGCTCTGTCTTTTTTTGAGATGTTTTATGCAGAATTTATGTAAGTTTGATCTGTGGAAGGGGTATAACATGTTCTTAATCTACCCTCTTGACCTGGAAATCCAGAGTTCACATCTGTGAAGTAAGAGGGTTGTGTTTATGATTCACAAAGTCCCTTCAAGCACTCTGCTGGTCTAAGTTACTACATCTAGGCACAGTGTGTTTATGTATAAATACTGCTGCCAACACGCAGACACATGTGCTGGCCTGCTGGTTATTTATCATTGAAGGAGGGCCATTAGCAGGAAGCCAGCACATATTTAGTATTTGGCAATAAAAAATTTAAAATGTGGCCAATATAGTGCATGCACTGATTAAATTCATCATGTTAACTGATGCTAATGAATCCCAAAACTCATTCCCCATCAACTCTTGTTTATAAAGGTACCATTTGTTTTGGGAAGGCAAAGAAGTATTAAATAACACTAAACAAACCACACATGATGCCCAGATTCTGTTTCTCAAGTGTAGCAGCCTGTAAGGGAAGATGAGAGGCTGTCACAGAAGTGCTCAGTTTTCATATACTGCCCACCTTCTCAAATGGAGAAGTAGTCGTTCAATTTATTCATTTATTCACCATGTATTAACTGTGTGCCCACCATATGCCACGTATTAGACTTGGTTCTGGGAAGACCAGAGTACATGAGACTGTCACAGTCCTGCTCTTTACAGAACATATGGTCTATGGGGGAAGAAAGATATGGAAGATGTTCAGTGAGACAGAAGATTACGTAGCGAGTACTCGGGAAGTATGCATCAAGGAGAGCTCAGTTGAATTAGAAGTTTCCAGAAAGTAAATGTGAACAAGTAAAGCTGAATCTGAGATACAAAGTCTAAGCGTTCTCCAGGCAAATATGTCACTAAGCATTTCAGGAGGCTGAAAGGCAACATAGAGAGCAAGAAGGCAAGTGGGGCCTAAAATGGTATAAATACCTCATCTCTCAGAGGTCCTTATGAACACTGATTTGGGGCTTTGTCCCAAAGGCAATGGGAAGCTATCAGTGAGTTCTAGGGGAAGAAATGATACCGTTGGGTGAAAGGGTCACTCTAGTTCCAGGGAGGAGAGTGGGAATAGGGCACTAAATCAGGAAGATTCTAAAGTGATCCTGGTGGTAAATTGTCATGCTGTGATTGAGGGTAGTGATGGTGGGGAGGGAAAGAAATAGGAAGATGTTTAGGAAATGGAACACATGGAACTTAGAGCTTGATCAGATGTGGAGTCTGAGAGGGAAGACTGCAGTTTCTGTTCGAATCACTATGGTTCCATGTTCTGGAAAAGGGACATTGCCTAAAGAAAAAGTAGGGAATGGAGGGGAGGGGAGGGAATGAACATGGAGACAAATTATCTAAAATTTTTGAACCTTCGTTTTCTCTCCTGTACAATGAAAATAATATCAGCTTTCAATGGAGTGCTGATGCTCAATGAGGATTATGTGCCCAATGATGGTTAGAGAATCGGTGTTCAAAAAATGAAATCTGTCACTCTGCCTACTCAGTCTCATCTGTCAAATCATTGCTTAAGGGACTATTATTGAGTGACACAAAGTAAAGTGTAGGGGACAAGACTAGAGTTATACTCATCAGTAAGTGCTGTGTGACTACACCTCTCTGTGTTTCAGTACCTTCTTCTATATGCTAAGGGAGTCAGCCTGGGTGATTCAGTGAGTCAATGAGATTGCAGTCAGAATGCCCATAAGTCCCATTCTCACAATGTCAGATGTGAGACAATGCCACAATTTCTTTGGAGAAATATCTCATGGGCACAGCATTGTGGGGGATGGGAAAGGCACAGAGAAATCCCCATTTAAGCTTCACTCAGGACATGAGTCATGTTCTCAGCAAACAGCTTTCCTTTACTGATGGCAGTGACATGCCAGTTTCCTTAGTACGCTCACGCTTCCCTCCCCTTGTTGGATCTTACTGCTAAGAGATACGTATATGGGTTTGTTAAAACCAGCAGCTTCATGGAACGAGAGTGCCTGAGGAAACACATGAAATGAAAACGGAGAATGCCACAAGGCTGTATTTTGAGGACAGTACAAAGAAGCAAGAATCTGTTTTTCATTACAGAATGTTTTCCTAGATGGTGTAGGCAGACCTAAGTGTAGTATTCTAGAATGAAGGGTTGATGTCTCCAGTGTGTGCTGTCCTGGTCAGACCACAAACTAGGGATCATGTTTGAAAGCTGTCGTGTGTAAAACCTCAGGCTATGTAATCAGACAGTCATGAGTTCAAAATATGACACTGTGGGAAGCTGCGCACCAGCGAGTCTGCCGAGGTTTCTCAGAGAGCAAACAATTACCATGATTGGTTCCCTTCCAAAAACCTGACCTTTGAAACCTTGCTCTGATTGGCCACTAGAATCCCTCAAATTTGCATATCCGGCACCTCATGATTGGTCCAAAAGCAACCAATCATAACCCACCATTAACAACCAATCAGGGCCCACCGTTTACAACCAATCAGAGTCCACCGTTTACAACCAATCACAACCCACCGTTTACAACCCATCAGAGTGTATATAACCACGATGCCTGGCCCACAGTAGCCAGACGACACAGACGACCGAGAAGACAACACAGACGACCGAGAAGACAACAACGAGACCAGGACGACGACAATGATGAACAGGAAGCACACAGCTGAAGAGCCTGAAGAGCTGAAACACTGCGCAGTCTCCAGACGACCCTGAAGATCCTGAAGAGCTGACATTGCATCGTCTCCAGACAACTTGGGAGACCCTGAAGAGCTGTAACACTACATCGTCTCCGGACGACCCTGAAGAGCTGTGACACCGCGTCGTCTCCGTGCTGCTCACAGTAGACGACTTGACACTGCGTCGTCTCTGTGCTGTACCGTGCTGCCCACAATAAATGGACGACACTGTCGTCTCCGTGCTGTAACACTACGCCGCTTGTCCCGGCTCCCACTCCTTCACTCAGGAAACCTGTTTGGCTGTCCCCCCGGGTCGGGACACCTGGCACCCAAACAGGGACGGGACAGACACTATTATGTTCTAGCTGTGTGACTCCGGGAAAGTAATATAACTAATTCAAACTTGTATCCTCACCTTAAAATACATATCTAATGACAACATCATCCCTATAGGTTTCTTGTAAGAATTAATAAGATTAGTATGAGTATGGGCCAGCAGGTGGCATGGGAGTTAAGGTGCTGGATTCCCACATGGCTGATTGTGGTTTAAGTCCCAGACTTGGACGCTTGAAAAATCACACTGAGGGAACCAGCAGATAGCATAATGACTACATCGCTGGACTCCCATGTAGTCAACTGCGGTTCGAGTCCCCGACCCAGTGGCTTAAACTCATGCCGGGTGTGTGTGCGTGCATGCCCAAGATCCTGAGAGGAGAATGGAGGAGAAGGGATTGTGGCATGGCCATCCCCTCTGGGGGCTGGTTTCTTGCTTTCTGTCTCTCTGACTCTCTCTGTCTTTCTGGCGAGCACACGCGCCCTATAGCAAAAGCATCTCAAAAAAAAAAAAGAAAAAAAAGAAAATCACACTGGGTGTGTGTGTGTGTGTGCCCAAAATCCCAGGAGGAGAAGGGATTGTTGTGTAGCTATTTCCCAACAGGGTAATTTCTTACTTTCCCTCTTTGCCTCTCCCTGATGAGTGCACACACCCTACGGAAAACACACACACACAAAAAAAAGTGTGGGTAGGAAATCAACACAGTGAAAAGGAATTAACACAGTGTCTGGCAAGTAATGCTGCTGCTAATAACTGAACTTTGAGCCGCAAAAGATTCAGAACCACATCCCTTGTGAAATCATTACATTAACTGAAAGTATGTGGCTGAGAGATGAGAATGTGTCGAGCTTATGAGCATAGCTTTCTAAAATTATTATTTATTTAATTTTATTTATTATTTTAAAATTTTCTATAGAGCACATGCACTCACTAGAGACAGAGACAGAGAGAGAGGGAGAGAGAGAGAGAAAGCGAGAAAGTCCTGAGGTCCAGGACTCAAACCACGGTTGGCCATGTGGGAGTCCAGCGCCTTAACCACCATGCCACCTGCTAACCCTGAACACGGGTTTGAAAAGGCTACAGAGCTTTACTGGGGAGGAAAATAGACTTGTTGATGGCAGAAATCAGAGACAAAGGAGCTTGCTCATCTTGCCTGTGCAGAGCAGCCTTCCAGGCAAAATAGAAAAGGAAGGGTCAGCAATTGCCCTCAGTGAGTGTCAATAAATACTAAATTAAATCCTTAAAAAGAAAGAAAGAAAAGAAAAGGAAGAGCCTCATGGAGAATAGTCAGCCTGCCCCTCAGCTTTTCCCTTTAGCCATCCATCCAACTTTGATGCAGGTGAGTAGAAAATGTTTCTTCTCTGAGTCCATCCCATTCTGCTCACATCTCAACTCTTGATTATTATTATCATTTAACTACAAGAATGAGCTGTACTATCCTTGGAAAGCCTAGACAATCTTCAGGAATCAATGAAAAATAGGCATGCCGAGATATTGCAACTGTCTTCACCACTTCCCTAGTGAGGTTTAGAATGAGTATTTCTGCTGTTCAGAGTTTTAGAGGCCTGTGACTCAGTAACAACCCCAGGCATCTTTTTTTTCCAACTCTGAAAAGCCTCTTTGGGGTGATCATATGTCTTCTGATCATTTTGCTAATTTCTTGAATAGTTGGGTTCAATTTAAGAACTGGAGGATGGAGACCAGCAGTTAGCGTAATGGCTGTGTTGCTGGACTCCCACGTAGTCAACCATGGTTCTAGTCCTGGATCCAGTGGCTTAAAACTCATGCCCCAATGCATGTGCATGTGTGCCCAAGATCCCGAGAGGAAAATGGAGGAGAAGAGATTGCGGCATGACCATCCCTCCTGGGGGGTGATTTCTCGCTTTCTGTCTCTCTGTGTCTTTCTGGCGAGCACATGCACCCTATAGCAAAAACCTCTCAAAAAAAAAAAAAGAACTGGAGGATAAAAGTTGTTCTTTTATTCCAAAAAGGGTGTAGCTTTGTGTTTACCCCTTCTTACCACTGAATGCCCTGCCACTGGCAGAATTTCTGAATTTTCTTGAAGTCTCACAGTGTCTAATACAGTGATTTAAACAAAATAGGTATTGGGTACTGATTTTTTCAATAAAAAATATAGGAAGTGCAAAAAAGGTCTGGGTGCCAGACTGCAGTGTGAAGGTAAAATGAGATGTCTACGCGGCTGACTCATGTGGGAGGGTGCTGGCTCCGTGTCAGGAAATCTCCGAGGATGCCAGCACATGCTTATGATCTGGGGCTGGCTGAGGCTGGAGGTGTTAGTTAGTGTCAAGACACTTTTGGGGCTGATGTCTCTCTCTCTTGCTCATTGAAGAGATGAAAGAAAGAAGAAAGGAAGGAAGACAGAAGGAAAGAAAGAACTTTCTTTCTGCCACATCTATCTGGACAAAGGCACTCTCTTTTTTTTTCCTATAGGTTTTTCTATTTGAAGGAATTCCTGTGGGCTCTGTCATTCCTGTGGATCTACTGCCTGTGGATCTACTGCCTGTGGCCCACCCAGTGGCGTGGTGGTTTAAGGCAGCTGGATCTCACCTGGCTGACTGCGCAATTTGAATCATGAACCTGGGAGCTTGAGAAACATGCCAGGTGTGTGTGTGCGCGCGCGCATGTGTGTGTGTGTGTGTGTGTGTGTGTGTGCACACGCGCCCCACACCCAGAGAGGAGAATAGAAGGAGGAATTGTGGTATGGCCATTCATTCCTCCTGGAGGTGCTTTCTCAGCTCCCTCTGTCCCTGGACTGAACTCCAGGTCAGACCAGCTTGGGCCAGCAAGGTTTATACAAGGTGTTTTGTATAAACAGGGTTTGTATAAAGAAACTTGAATACGGTCGGGCTAGCTCCTGGGAGAATTCAAGGAGTGCTGAGGGTGCTCGTATTTTTCTGTTTACATCTGTGGCCTTCCCACAAGACACAGTAGCACAGACTCAAACTTGTACTAAGAGCCCTGCTGTATAACTGACCAGACCGAGCCTTGCTTAATAGATGAGGACTGTGACTCAGAGAGCCAAAATCACTTATGTAATTAATATTAGAGGTGGAATCTGAAATTAGGTTCTGTCATCTCGTTATGCCACAATTCACTATGTCGTGGGTTACCAGGTCAGCCTACACCCCTTGGGTGGGATAGCCTAAGCTTTCTGAGAACTCTTGATAATCCAGTGTATTAGCTTCTATAATACATGCTTATAATAATTATTATTATTGTGTTTGTTGCTGCTGCTATTGTCTGAGTCTAAAGGAAAAAGTCCATTCACCTAAAGACCTAAATTTATCTCAGAAGGGAATTTGGAGCTCTTCCGGATGTTGTAGGTTTCGCCACTAGAGCTGAGGATATAGGAAAAGACCCTCCCCTCCACTGCAGGCACAAAACTGAGGCCTCCAGACCTCCATTCTGGAAGTATTTCAGATGCTCTTGCTGCCCCTCCCGCATACACCTTATATCTGTCAGTTTAGCAGAATCTCAGCTGCAAGTTCCATGTGTCTCTTTGTCTCTCCTTTATTCCCCTCTGGAACCACAGAAAACCTTGCTGTGTAGTGTGTTGGCTAGAAATACAAGGGTATTACGCTGTAGCTCCTACACCCTTTATTGACCACTTTCTTTCCTCTGTTTTACTTTCATTTTGATTCCTGTTGTTGTCTGCATGACTCAAATAATTCACTTGTACTCACACCTTTATCTCACGGTCTGCTTCTAGCCCAGACTGTGAGTCATGGTTCCATGACTGACACTTGTTCTACAAAGACATATCTAAGGTTCATCCAAGGTAAGAGTGTTACTTTTGTTCTGGAGTTGCATTCATTATTGCATGGAAAATGACAGCAATATAGCTATCCAGGAATGTTTCTGTGCAGAGATTTTACAAAACAGTATAGGCTAGGCTCTTTCAACCATGTGATTGCTGGTTCTCTTATGTCACGATCTGGCTTTGGAGACATTTCTATACATTCTCTCTGAATGCTCTTGTTCTTTCTCCTGTTTTTATGTCACTAATGCCTTCGTAAAATACTCCCACTTGGTTTTGAAAAATCCTGCCCCCTAAGCTTTAAAGCTGTTTCATTGTTGATGACACCAATCCATTGCTCTGACTTTAATACCATACTTTTTCTTGCTATGTCGGGGATTTTCTTATGATACTGGAAGGCATCCTAGGAGATAAAACCTCAAAAGTATCTGGTTTCTATTAAAAGCAAGTCCACAGGATTAGAAATTTCTTAATGCACAGTTACGAAATGCACAGCACCAGATGTAGCCGCTCTATCTTCTTTCATATGCCTCCTTTTCTATTACTGCTCAGGTTAATGTTTCCATGGGGTAGAAAAACTTCTGGATCTTAAAGAGACCCATCAGTTGACATTCCTGAAGTACACCCAGGATATTCTTCTCAGGTCCACAATGTTTTGGAGGAGGCTACATCATATCTTAGAATCTACTTCCTCATAACATCATTAACTGCAAAGAACATGGGAGAAGTTAAAAGGGACACGCCCTTGCAGATAGAACATGATAGCCGTAACATGGTGGCACCTGATAATGTTCACATCTGTGGCATTCCCATAAGACACAGAAGCCAGTGGAATTTTTCAGAGGCTATTTTAGGGAATAAACTAGCAATTCAGGTAGTTTTGGGGAATCTACCCGGTCGTTATTCAGCGATTCAGACTAGCAGATGACGTTACAAAATGACAGATGCTGGGAAAGCTCTAGGGTGGGGGTTGGGCATGAGTCCTAGGAGCAGCTTGATAAAAGCAGTGCTTTCTCAGCTGTATCTGCAGAATTAAAAAAAAAGATTTGTGAAAGTCTACAGTTTCATAGAAATTTCAGAAAGATAATTACCAGAAAACCACCCAGGACTATGACAGCTTCTTTTATTTTAAATAATTGTTTATTTAATTATATTTGTTATCATTATTTTTTCTTTCTCTTTTTTATTTATTATTATCATAATCTAGTTTCTATTACATTGAATCACATATAACTTTACAGTGTATTACATTTCTTTTCCCAGAAAGAATACCATGCATATCAGTCAATACAAAGACATTAAAATCCATATCATCATGAAATAGCTTTTCATTTTTTCCAGATTATTATTATTATTCCAATTACTTTTTTAAACATTCAATCACTATTTATCATTTTGCTTATAAAAAGACTTTACTCAACATGAAAGACCAGTCCAGTTGAGAATACTGTAAGCACCATCATCAATAGGTAATAAACCATTTCTGTGTCCCACTAATGTCATGCTTCTCTGTTTGTTCTCTTGCTATCCTTCTCTATACTTTTCTCTTCTCCCACCCCGTTCCACACTGTCTTCATCATCGCTAACTATTTTCTCTGCTTTTATGTCCTCCAATATTTCCATCTCTACCATAAAGTGTGGATAGTCAGTATATATTAAGTGGATACATACAATATCTTTCTTTCATGTCCTGGCTTACTTCACTCAACAAGAGATCCTCCATATCCAACCACTTCTATCAAATGCCAGGGTCTTTTTTTTTTTTTT